>NC_039368.1:10913334-11087385 GCF_003573695.1 Papaver somniferum | reverse complement strand
GGAAAAAAAAAAAAAAAAGGAAAAAGAAAGTTAATTTTTTCGTTCAATATTTACCTTAAAACTCGGATCTAAACTATAGGAAGCTTATATTTCGGTGCTCATATTTTGGTTAATCTCGATCATCTCATCTCAAATCTAAAATAACGCCCATAACTAATGACGATTGACCGATTATTAACGAGATCACATTTAAAAGGGTTAATACAGGTTCTATTAGTCTATCTGAGAATATGAGAATTTAAATTTAATCTTAAACTATTATCTTAACTGTAGATCATATCTTTTTGGGCAACAAATATATGTCATCTTAATAATGCGTTTTCGTAGAAGAGAGGAGCCAAATTTGGATTCCTCCCAAATTCCCACCACTTTATTCAATACTCATTTCTGAGTCCAATTTTGTACAGATTCCTTAAAAAGTAATCCTATTGGTTGCCTTAAACTAACGAATTACCTTTTAATATAATTATTTTTAAGTTTAAGTAAATTATAAAAAAGTAATAAAGATAAATCATGTTTACCCATTACTGGCGTCGCACCCCACACGTCACCCTTGTGCTGGCGTAGCACCCGACACGTCACCCTGTGTGCTGACCTGGCGCCCGCTGACGTGTCATTTCACTGATGTGTCATCTTGCTTGCTTGATTTGAACCTATGCACATGGGCTCCTATGCAAGGTGTTTGTGAGGCCTAGTTAGCCATACTTGGCTTTATAAAGGAAGAGTGCTTAGGCTCAATGGATCATGCTTAGCTAACAAGAAGAGCATTTTAGGCCTAAGTGAATTTGCAACTGAATTTGCATCATTCTACTGGCAAGGGTGCACTTCCCTGCTGGATTTTGCTCGCGCATGGAATGAAAAGTTGAGTTTTTCTGCTATCTTGAATTCGTGTAGGGGCCAATCCTACTATTCAAGATGCGCGCAGAGTTGAGGTGTGTTCATTTTCACATGCCTGTACAGGTGAAAATGTTCGCCACATTTGCTGATGTCCCACACGATGGGGATACAATTGGAATAGGGTGAGAAATGCTCGAACTGTACATTCACCCTGTCTGCGAGGTGTCAGAGATGCTGCTGACAGTAGATTCGAACTGTACTATTTTGCCATTTAGGACTGACTGCGGATTCGAATGTCCGCAGTTGCTTAAAATTAAACACGAACAATTTTGATAAAGTGAGGAATACCAAAATAATGTTGAATTAAATTTATGAATAGAAAAAACAAGATAATTACCTACTGCTCGACAACAACTGCCTCGTGAAAACCTTTGCGTGGAAACCCCAGTGGGATAAAACCATCATAAAAGAAAAAGAGTGCAGCACAGTAGGATTTGAAGCTACTCCAATGCGAAATTACCTAGTGATAAAACTTCTTCAAATGGAATGAATTCCATGGCTTCCATGTTTTTGAATCTTGAGTACCATCGAGGTTCCTTAGGTAGTAGGAGTCACGAGACGCTGGCCTGTCCACTATGTATGGACTCTCCCAGTTTGCTCCGATCTTTCCACAGTTTGGTTCCACAGTGGTTTCTCGGGTTTTATTCAAGACATACTCCCCTGGTTTGAATGACCGCTCTCTGACTTTACGATCATAGCTCAGATTGATTGCATGCTGGTACTGTACCAACTGTTGTAAGGTTGTTTCTCTCTATTCTTCCAGCAACTCCTTACCCAAAGCCAATATGCTGTTGTTTTTCCCAGATTTGACAGCACGAGTTTTGGTAGTCTTGAGATGTACCTCAGTTGGTATGACTTCCTATGTCCCATAAGCTAGCGTAAATGGTGAAAATCCAGTGGATATTTTTTGGGTCATTCGATAGGACCATAAAACTCCATGGAATTCTTCTGTCCATTTTCCCTTCGCCTTTTCTATCCTTTTCTTGAGATTGTCCATAATAAAGCGATTGATCGCTTCCGCCTGACCGTTGCTCTGAGCGTGATAAGGAGATGAGAAATTGTGGCGAATATTCAGGTTCTTGCAAAAGTCTTTGATCACCCCAGAATCAAACTGCTTCCCATTGTCTGATATTATTGCGTCTGGGATTCCAAATCTGCAGACGATATTCTCCCATATGAGTCTTTTTACATCATGCCTGGTAACGTGTACCAGTGCCACTTATTCGACCCATTTGGTGAAATAATCAGTAGAGGCTATTACGAATTTAATGCCTCCAGGAGCTTTGGGAAGTGGTCCGACGATGTCTAGTCCCCACATAGAGAATGGCCAGGGACTAAAAATTGGATGCAATTCGTTGGCGGGCCTCTTAGGAACTGGAGCGTGCTCTTGGCATGGCACGCATTTCTGTGCGTATTATTTAGCATCCTTATGCATGTATAGCCAGAAGTATCGCTGGGCAAGTATCCTGTGCGCGAGACTGCGCCCTCTAGAATGGTTGCCACATATTCTTTCATGAGCTTCCGCCAATATCCGTTGCCCTTCTTCTGCTGATATGCACCGCAAAAATGGCTCCAAAGGCACAGGTTTGCGGTATAGTTGTCCCTCGATCATTGAATATCTCCAAGCGTTCTTCTTCACCTTTGAAGCGAGATGCTCATCTTCTGGGAGTTCATTGGTTGTCAAATACCGAACATAAGGTTGACTCCAATCCGAAGTGTTTTCAGCAGGACTGCTGGTATCATCTATCACTGGACTGTCAACATCCATATTGTCAACGTTCTCGGTATCCCTCTGTGCTGATGTAGTTTCCCTCTCGCCCCCACTAGCGTGTTCGAGAGCCATAACAAAGTGGTTGTCGGAGATACTAGGTAACTCTTGGAAATCCACCACAACAAAACGGGTGGTTTCAGTTTCGACTGCAGAAGAAAGGTATGCTAAAGCATCTGCATGCCTGTTTTCCAGCCGTGGTCGCTGCCCAATAGAGAAATGGTCGAATTCATTTGCAAGCTCTCTCATATGATCCAAATATAGGGCCATCCTCTCTTCCTTGGCTCTGTAGGTCCCTAGGAAATGGAATCACTTACCAGCTTCACGTTCTTCACATCTAACTGTTTGACAGCCTTTAAATCGATAATTGCAGCTTCATATTCAGCTTCATTGTTTGATGCCTGAAACCACGCCTGGTCTCTTTCTCGATCCTCGAACCTTCGGGAGTAATAATGACACATCCAAATCCAGCACCACCAACATTTGATGACCCATCAGTAAATACGGTCCATAATGGTTCAGGTGTATCGACCTCCATTGCAGAATCGCCCCCAGTCTGGTCGGTGGCTGACTCTATGGGTTTGAACAACTCCTCTTCTTCTTCGGTAATTGTTTGTATGTCGTACACAGGAAAATTTGCTAGCAGTGCAGCCAGGGCGTGTCCCTTCTCTGCATTTCTGGTCTCATACTTGATCTTATACGCCCCAAGAAAATTTTACCATATGACTAGTCTGCTGGAATCATCAACACGTTCCAGGATTCTCTTCAGTTGGTATTCCGAGTAGACGACGATCTGCCTCCCTTGGAAATAAGGTTTGAGACGACGAGATGCACGGAACAGTGCAAGTGCTATCTTTTCGATCTCTTTTACTGTGTTTCCGCCCCCGTCAAATATTTACTGACGAAGTAAACAGATTTTTCATGTGGATCCGTAACAAACAACACTGCACTTACAGCGTTCTCTGTTGCAGCCAGATAAACTCCGATAGGTTGTCCAATTTTTGGACTCACCAACACTGGAGGAGTTGACAAATAATGTTTGATCTCATCGAAAGATTTTTCGCAGTCATCCGTCCAACCCAAATTCACAGCTTTCTTCAACACATCAAAGAATGATTTGAATTGATCCAAAGAGCGTGAGATGAAACGGTTTAAAGCTGCTACACGTCCCGCTAGCTTTTGGACCTCTTTCTTCGTTCTTGGGGATGGCATTTCTCTGATGGCTCTGATTTGCTTCAGATTCGCCTCGATTCCTCTGTGCGTCATCAAGTATCCAAGGAATTTTCCCGATGACATCCCGAATGAACATTTGGCTGGATTGAGCTTCATACGATATTTCCTCAAGATATCGAACGTCTTATGCAGATCAAGAAAATGCGACTCCTTTTGCTCAGCTTTCAGTAACATATCGTCGATATACACTTCCATCGACTTCCCAATCAGATCCTTGAACATATGGTCTACCAAATGCTGGTAGTTTTCCCCTGCATTCTTAAGCCCGAACGGCATTACAGTATAGAAATAAACTCCTCTGTCAGTCTCAAACGCAGTATGCTCTTGATCATCCTTGAACAGAGGTATTTGGTTATACCCTGAAAAACCGTCCATGAATGACAGTCTCCCATACCCTTAGGTTACATCCACCAAATCTCTTATCTGCGGCAGCGTGTACGGATCACTCGGACATGCCTTATTTAAATCAGTAAAATCGATACAAACACGAATTTTACCATTCTTCTTTGGAACGAGTACGATATTTGACAGCCATTTTGGATACTGCACTGGTCGAATAAAGCCTACTTTCAACAGCTTTTCGACTTCTGTAGTAACTCCCTCTTTTTTTTCTTTGCGCCATATTCCTGATTTTCTAACGAACTGGACGGAACTTCTCATCGATATTTAGCCTGTGGCAGGCTACATTCGGATTTATCCCAGACATCTCAGCAAAACTCCATGCGAAAACATCGGCGTTTGGCCTTAGAAATGTAATCAAACCATCACGTTCATGTACAGGAAGGTCTGCCCCTACGAACGTTGTTTTGTGCTTATCATCTCCAATCTGGACCTCGATAAGTTTCTCAACAGTTTGCAGCTGACTGGGTGTTGACGTCAGCAGACGCTGATACCGAAGGATATTCCGTCACTGTCATTAACACTGTTAGAATATTCCAAGAATATTTTGTTCCCCTTAGTCGGCGCCAATGTTTGTGCCCAAAATTACTTTTGGGCGCAAAACACGATTGAATCGATTATTTGGTGTATATTTTGGGTCAGGAGGCGAATTGAATAACAAATAAAGTGACACGGGTTTAACGTGGTTTGGCATGTTTGCCTACATCCACGGACGAATCCCTTAGGGGAGTGGTATTTTATCGATATTTTGAATTACAATGCTCTTTTCTTGTCTTCCTTCTAAATAATTTCTGCTTCTCCCTATTCATATAGTTCAATATCTAATTTCAATATAAACTTAAATTGCATTAACTGCTCATTCATGCCTCCATCTTCAATTCTGTATGAAATTGCTGGAATTAATACTGCATGCCTCCATGTTAAATTCTGCATGAAACTGCTGGAATCAATACTGCATGCCTCCATGTTTAATTTTGCATGAAATTTCCATGCATGCCTATTGACTTGCCCTACATGCCTCCTGGCATTAATCTGCCCTGCATGCCTCCTTGTATTGATTTGCGGGCGTCCCGTATATTTTATACATGGTACAAACATCGCCCCCTCTTAACCTCCAACTTGTTGGGGGTTAAGAATTTTTTTTTCCTTCGTGTCGATCGTCGATGACGTAACTCGCTAGTCGTCCCCCAACTGTGATAACCTACAATAAAATTTTCTCACGTGCTAGGCGAGACTTTTTTCCACGTGTGGACTTGTGATGCTCGATAGCTAGTCGAGTCTTGAGTAGAATGTAGTGTGTGCTTGCGGCTGGGGCATGGATTTTTGCTCGCAACGTAACAAGGTTAGCGCTTGCTGCTCGGGTAGGCTGACTGTTTCTTGTGTTGAGTACGAGTCTTTGGACCAATATCGGGCATTGGGATCGTGGTTCAGACGAGACTTTATGCTTGCCAAGATGCAAGTCTTTCATACTCGCGTGCAAGACGAGATTTTATGCTTGCGATAAAAGCAAGACTTAGTTTTTTATTTCATGTTGTAGGGAATTGAAAGACCATTCCAACGAGCCAAAAATCACCATATTCGGACTTAAAACGAAGAAGTTATTGACGATACAAGATTCGAACGAAACGCGTGTCCCGTTGCAAACGTGGCAGTGCTGACTAAATCAGATTGACGACGTGGCACAAGGTGACCGGACAGTTTTTGCTGAGGTGGACCCACGTGGCGATGAGAAGCACTGGATCGCTGGTCTACCTGAGGCTGGAAAGATCCTACGGTTCAAACTCCATGGATCTGACGGATTTGGTGCAGTGATGAAGAAGAGACTTTGGCAACGCTTTCTTCAACGTTTTCGCCACGCTTTCTTTAACAGTTTGTCACGGTTTCTTCAAGCTTCGCAACGGTTTCTTCAACCCTCGCAACAGTATTTTCATCCTCGTAACGTTTTCTTCAACAGCTTGTCACGGTTTCTTCAAGCTTCGCAACGGTTTCTTCAACCCTCGCAACGGTTTCTTCAACCCTCGCAACGGTTTCTTCAACCCCTATTTTTTTATCTTTTTTTTCTGATTTTTGCATGGAAATTCGTGGCATGATTTCTGAGTTTTTGACGCACCTATCTCAATGGTAAAACACGATTGTTTTACACGAATCCCCTTAGCCGGCGCTAATGTTTGTTGATAGACGCATTTATGTGTCTAATTTGTCTCAATTGTTTATATTGTTAGTGCTCGATTTTGTACTTATTTGGTTATTTTATGTCTTTGTAGGTGTTTTTGGAGAAATAAGCTTTTGCGGCGAAATTGGCTCAAAATGTGGCATTTGAACCTCCGTAGATAACGTACCAGAAGCACCCCAGAAATACCCCGGAGGAACCCTGAAAAAGTGTTGAAAATATCCCAGAAAAATTACTATTTGCACCCAAGGGGAAAGTGTTATTCGGACTCTCACTATGGATAAGGGGTAACCCAATTCGGACATGTGCTAAAGGGACACCAGAACTGGATAAGGGGGAGGTCACCTTCACCGTTTGAAAACAAATTTTGGCGGGAAAATTTCCTTTCACCAGACAGATTTAGGGTTGGATTTTCGGACGAGTTTTAATGAGATTCAATCACTGATTCTCATGGGATGGACGTGATATGGATATACAATTCTAGTATGGATGATTCCATGGGCTTAATTGGGCTAGAATATCCGGGAGAAGCAATCAAAGTTAAAACAGAGAGACGTGTCCTGTTGTGCACTTTCAAAGATTTTGTGGAGATTTTGGGAGAGTTTTACGCTGGATAATCATGTATTTGGTCCTGTTCAAGTCATAGGAAGAGTTTGGTGGCTATTTTATAGCTAACAGACGCGTACAAACACTGACAGAGGTGATTATTGTTTCAACGGCAGAGAAGAAAAAAAAAGAGATTCTATCGGGATTTCTTTGAGCTGTGAAGTATATAAGAGGTGTAGAGAAGTTAGAAAAGGTTTTGTCGAAAGTTTGGGGAGGTTTGGAGGCGATCAGAGAGGCGCAGGAGGAGTTGCAGAGAAGTTACCTGCTGCTGCTGCTGCTGCCATTAACACGCCTGAAGAACACGAAGAACGGACTCTCAGCAGCAGTCGTTTATCAACAGAAACATCGACTGTCTACTGTGGGTCGTAGTTCTTCAACGACAACAGCAACTCAGCTCTGTCGTTGATTCTGGACGTCTTCTGTGGGTCGCATAGTTCTGTTTTACATCAATTTCTTGTATTTCTCTTCATTGTAAAACACTTTTGAGCATCAATGAATTATTTTGAGAGCATTTTTACTATGATGAGTTAAACCCCAACACTGGGGCGACGGAGGAGGCCGAGCTTCATAAATGGGTAATTTTATTAATTCTTTTTAAGACTTTTGCATTAAAAATTAATTGAAATATGATTTGATTAAATTGGGTGTTATTTGATTAGATGGGTCATGCTTAGCTTAGGTGATTTGATTTTCCATGCTTAACATTTACAACCAATGTTTTGAGAATCGACTTTGGCAAAATAAGAGTCCATATATGTTTTGAGCTATTATTGTTGAGAATAAATCATTAAGCCTTATGTTATGAAGATTGGCCGAATCATTAGTCCCAGTACCTCTCTACCAATTTGTCAATATTTGTATATATATTTTTAAATCTAAAAATCCATTACCTTCACAAGTTCGAGTTTGAACGATACCCCTTATCATCATTACTACAACCACCAAAAAATCTTTTATCAAAATGGCGCCGCCGACGCGGACTTGTATATAGATTTGTTTTTAGGTTTATTATTTTATTTTATTTTTTTTTACTATTATTTGTTCCTTTTTACGTTTCTTTTTGTGTCTTTGATTTACAGGTTCGAAGTGGAATACTAAGGACTTGGGAACAAAAAGCTTAAAGCTAAAAGTTAAAAGCTAAAAGAGAAGAAGAAAAAGACATAATTTTTTTTTAGGATTTAATTTTTATTATTATTATTTTTTTTGTATATAGCTTTTATTTATTTATTTTTAGAATTTGTAAATAGGCTTTATTTTTCATAATTTTTGTAATTTTGGACTTTTTATTTGGATTTTATTCTGGACTTTGGACATTATTTTTAAAACCCTACGGAAGGGTTATAAATTAAAAAAAAAAAATTAAATACAAACTGTTTGCAGGGAAGGACGACGATTACTATATCGTCTCGGCCCCTCGGGTTCGCACACGTCATAGGAGTCGTGGCCCGAGTCGACGACAACGGTTCATCGCCCGTCTGGTACGGGAGGTAAGTCCAATCGAAACACCCGTGAATCTCCTGCAAGCGGGTTACTGTCTGCCTTAAGGTGATAATTGTTTGAGGACGAACCGGACTGTCTTTATTTTCCTAGTAAAGGGAAAGGCCTGGCCTAAACAAGATAAGGGTTCGGATTTCATCACTGTTCCCTTCTTGCCCGCCTTAGGAAAACGAAACCTAACGCGAACCCAAGCTTAAAATTTGGAATAGAACGAGACCGATAGGGTAACGAGCTTAATAGGAAACTCGTTCGAAAAATATTGGTTGCTCTTTAAGCACACTCCAAAGTTCATGATGGTTTCTGTGAGTTGAATGCATGACTGCGCCGCCTTGTGATAGCGGTGAGGCCTTGGGTATCAAAGCTCCACTGATCTTCCCTCGCCTCAATTCAACTTACTTTGACTCGGATTGATTCCAGAGGGGTTTGCTCAAATTGCAACGAATTCCCTTTCGAAAGATAGAAGCTGGTCTAGAAACAATCTAAGTGGAGCCATCATGCTTTTTGTTTGCTAGAAATCTTTAGGTTTGCTTTGGTGGAGTCGAGTCGGCCTTGTTTGTGATTGTATAGAATCCCTCTGTAGTTTATATTTCTTCGGTGATGAATCCTTTTGAGGAGACGCCACCTGCGATGACGTTGCGAGAATATATGTCTAGAAATTCTCGTTATCAAGAGACGTCTTCGGAAATGACTCTTGGTGAATATATGCGTGGGCAGCGATATATGGATACTCCAACTTTTATTGAGGAATCACCTCTAACGATCTATGAGAAATATTATAAAAATAGACCATGTAGTTTGGAACAAAGATTGAGAATTCTTGAATTTCAAAAATTGTATCATGATGATGAGGATAGTGATGATGAAGAATCTGAAATATGTGGGAATAGTGATCAGGAATTTGTTACCCCAGTTGAGCCTTATAATGATTATATTATTTCTGATTCAGATCCTAATAATTTTAAAAATTATTCACCTATTCAAAAGGACGAGGATTTGACTAGAGATACCCCCGTTTCAGACGATGTAGTATGTCCTGTTTACGAAACCGATGATGGTTTAGAGGAACCAGTTTATCTTGAGATCGAGTCAAACGATTTAGAAACAATAGTCTTAGATGAACTCGTAGAGATTAGCGAGGATGAACCTGACTTAGAAAAATCAATTGCCGACCTAGAAATTAGGGTGGTTATGACCAGTCTATCTAGAGACGTCGAAAACTCTAAGTTTGGGGGTGAGTATCATTCTCCATGTGCTTTAACTCTTAGTAAGGTCCCTCACTTGGGACTTGACATCAATGCCTCAACCATCTTACAAGATTATCTTCATAATCGTTTTCCAGAACCTAATGATATCCAACAAGAGTCTCAACTGTTAGAAACCCATCCTCTGGTTGATGTGGTTAACCCAGGCAATAATACCAAGATTGATTTTGTTTTCCCACCAAATAGTTTTCTTCCATATGTAGGAACATATAGATTTCAAATGTGTCGAATATTAAGTTGTGAGACTAAACCTAAATGCTTTAGGAAATTAGAATCGACACATTTGCTTAAGAATGACCACTACTCTCACTGTGGTCAATTATATAAGTCAAACCTGATTGACTTAAAGGATCCTCAGTTATTTAGGTTATTATTATTTTGTGATTCTAAGTTCTTATTTGAGTTTTTCCAGACTCTAGGACCTAATAATTTGGATCCAACCTATGAGGAAATGCATCCGAGGAAAATATTTTATTTAGACCCTTTCATAGAACCTGAACCTGAACCGCAATTAGATATAAATATCTTAATCAGGAAACTAGATAAGGGCATGTTATTCTTGTTCACTTTCTTGGGTTATTGTAGTTTCCTCTGGTCAGCTCTTTTTCGTTTTGAAGACCCACAATTATTTCGACTGTTACTTTATGGTTCGAGTTGACTAATCCTTTCCTAAGTCTGGCTGAAGACTTTAAACTTAGCACTTCTTGGGAGGTAACCCAATATTCTTGCAACACGGTAATATCTTTCCTTATCTCTTTTGCTTCAAATGGTAACAGTTTCTCCTTATTCATGCTTTTAATTTCATCTTAGAACATTGAGGACAATGTTAGATTTAAGTTTGGGGGTATGAGAGAAACTTTTTAGTTGCAGTATGAATAAATAAACTCTAGAGCTTAGAAATTTATGCCTATTTAGGATTGCACTAACTAATCTAAGTGGATGGAAGCATTTTGGTTGTAGGAGTTTGAGGAACCAATCTGATTAGATGGAAACATCTAAAAGAGTCTATTCATAAAAGCACAGAGCTCAGGTGTTAGAAATAACATGATAGTTTCACCATATCTCGTTGAGTCCTTTTCACTTCTATTTTTATTTTATTTTGTTTTTAAACTATGTTTCTCTAAGTGATAGGTGGGGCCCACGATTCAAGTTGTTACCAATGCTAGGGTGAATTAGAGTGATTGAGATACCATGAAGAAAAAAAAAAAAAAGTTGAAAAAAAAGTTGAAAAAAAATTGAAAAAAAAAAAGAAGAAAGAAATTGAGACCAGACCATTTGACCAAAAGGAATAAATTCAATAAAGTCGACCACTGGTACCCTTGTATATGCCAGTTGTGTTGACCTAGAGTTAGGTTATCGACCACTGGTACCCTTGTATATGCCAGTGTGTTGATATTAGTCAGACTAGTATCTCAATCCATTAGGATAGGTTCATTTTGGCGGAGGCCTTCAGACAGATATGGGAAACGCCGTTCACTTAGTAAACATCAAAACCATCTATGTTTTCTATATCCATCTTCTTGATCTATCCATGTGATTAGTTTTGACTCCGAATATGATGTTCATAGTGCAACTATCTGAGTAGAGCTCTGTCACTTTATATGAATTTTAGTATGCTTGAGTGCAAACTCGTGTACAACAATTGGAATTTCGCATCAGGGTACTTCTTCCTGTAGTCAATAAGTATGTCAACCAATGAGATTCTTTAGTGCCTTCCAAGGTTCTGCATAGATAGCTAAGGTCTGGAGTACAGGTTTTGTGGGTACACCTCTGGTAAACCCACCCGAGACTGTAACTCGTCCACTAGGGCCACCTAGGGGTTTAAAGGCTTATTGCATACGCTAAATGCAATCGACGATGCCTGCGACAGGATTTTATTTTCTATTTGATTTGCTCGGGACTAGCAAATAATAAGTTTGGGGGTATTTGATAGACGCATTTATGTGTCTAATTTGTCCCAATTGTTTATATTGTTAGTGCTCGATTTTGTACTTATTTGGTTATTTTATGTCTTTGTAGGTGTTTTTGGAGAAATAAGCTTTTGCGGCGAAATTGGCTCAAAATGTGGCATTTGAACCTCCGTAGATAACGTACCAGAAGCACCCCAGAAATACCCCGGAGGAACCCTGAAAAAGTGTTGAAAATATCCCAGAAAAATTACTATTTGCACCCAAGGGGAAAGTGTTATTCGGACTCTCACTATGGATAAGGGGTAACCCAATTCGGACATGTGCTAAAGGGACACCAGAACTGGATAAGGGGGAGGTCACCTTCACCGTTTGAAAACAAATTTTGGCGGGAAAATTTCCTTTCACCAGACAGATTTAGGGTTGGATTTTCGGACGAGTTTTAATGAGATTCAATCACTGATTCTCATGGGATGGACGTGATATGGATATACAATTCTAGTATGGATGATTTCATGGGCTTAATTTGGCTAGAATATCCGGGAGAAGCAATCAAAGTTAAAACAGAGAGACGTGTCCTGTTGTGCACTTTCAAAGATTTTGTGGAGATTTTGGGAGAGTTTTACGCTGGATAATCATGTATTTGGTCCTGTTCAAGTCATAGGAAGAGTTTGGTGGCTATTTTATAGCTAACAGACGCGTACAAACACTGACAGAGGTGATTATTGTTTCAACGGCAGAGAAGAAAAAAAAAGAGATTCTATCGGGATTTCTTTGAGCTGTGAAGTATATAAGAGGTGTAGAGAAGTTAGAAAAGGTTTTGTCGAGAGTTTGGGGAGGTTTGGAGGCGATCAGAGAGGCGCAGGAGGAGTTGCAGAGAAGTTACCTGCTGCTGCTGCTGCCATTAACACGCCTGAAGAACACGAAGAACGGACTCTCAGCAGCAGTCGTTTATCAACAGAAACATCGACTGTCGATTGTGGGTCGTAGTTCTTCAACGACAACAACAACTCAGCTCTGTCGTTGATTCTGGACGTCTTCTGTGGGTCGCATAGTTCTGTTTTACATCAATTTCTTGTATTTCTCTTCATTGTAAAACACTTTTGAGCATCAATGAATTATTTTGAGAGCATTTTTACTATGATGAGTTAAACCCCAACACTGGGGCGACGGAGGAGGCCGAGCTTCATAAATGGGTAATTTTATTAATTCTTTTTAAGACTTTTGCATTAAAAATTAATTGAAATATGATTTGATTAAATTGGGTGTTATTTGATTAGATGGGTCATGCTTAGCTTAGGTGATTTGATGTTCCATGCTTAACATTTACAACCAATGTTTTGAGAATCGACTTTGGCAAAATAAGAGTCCATATATGTTTTGAGCTATTATTGTTGAGAATAAATCATTAAGCCTTATGTTATGAAGATTGGCCGAATCATTAGTCCCAGTACCTCTCTACCAATTTGTCAATATTTGTATATATATTTTTAAATCTAAAAATCCATTACCTTCACAAGTTCGAGTTTGAACGATACCCCTTATCATCATTACTACAACCACCAAAAAAATCTTTTAACAAAATGGCGCCGCTGCCGGGGACTTGTATATAGATTTGTTTTTAGGTTTATTATTTTATTTTATTTTTTTTTACTATTATTTGTTCCTTTTTACGTTTCTTTTTGTGTCTTTGATTTACAGGTTCGAAGTGGAATACTAAGGACTTGGGAACAAAAAGCTTAAAGCTAAAAGTTAAAAGCTAAAAGAGAAGAAGAAAAAGACATAATTTTTTTTTTAGGATTTAATTTTTATTATTATTATTTTTTTTGTATATAGCTTTTATTTATTTATTTTTAGAATTTGTAAATAGGCTTTATTTTTCATAATTTTTGTAATTTTGGACTTTTTATTTGGACTTTATTCTGGACTTTGGACATTATTTTTAAAACCCTACGGAAGGGTTATAAATTAAAAAAAAAAAATTAAATACAAACTGTTTGCAGGGAAGGACGACGATTACTATATCGTCTCGGCCCCTCGGGTTCGCACACGGCATAGGAGTCGTGGCCCGAGTCGACGACAACGGTTCATCGCCCGTCTGGTACGGGAGGTAAGTCCAATCGAAACACCCGCGAATCTCCTGCAAGCGGGTTATTGTCTGCCTTAAGGTGATAATTGTTTGACGACGAACCGGACTGTCTTTATTTTCCTAGTAAAGGGCAAGGCCTGGCCAATACAAGATAAGGGTTCGGATTTCATCACCGCTCCCTTCTTGCCCGCCTTAGGAAAACGAAACCTAACGCGAACCCAAGATTAAAATTTGGAATAGAACGAGACCGATAGGGTAACGAGCTTAATAGGAAACTCGTTCGAAAAATATTGGTTGCTCTTTAAGCACACTCCAAAGTTCATGATGGTTTTTGTGAGTTGAATGCGTGACTGCGCCGCCTTGTGATAGCGGTGAGGCCTTGGGTATCAAAGCTCCACTGAGCTTCCCTCGCCTCAATTCAACTTACTTTGACTCGGATTGATTCCAGAGGGGTTTGCTCAAATTGCAACGAATTCCCTTTCGAAAGATAGAAGCTGGTCTAGAAACAATCTAAGTGGAGCCATCATGCTTTTTGTTTGCTAGAAATCTTTAGGTTTGCTTTGGTGGAGTCGAGTCGGCCTTGTTTGTGATTGTATAGAATCCCTCTGTAGTTTATATTTCTTCGGTGATGAATCCTTTTGAGGAGACGCCACCTGAGATGACGTTGCGAGAATATATGTCTAGAAATTCTCGTTATCAAGAGACGTCTTCGGAAATGACTCTTGGTGAATATATGCGTGGGCAGCGATATATGGATACTCCAACTTTTATTGAGTAATCACCTCTAACGATCTATGAGAAATATTATAAACATAGACCATGTAGTTTGGAACAAAGATTGAGAATTCTTGAATTTCAAAAATTGTATCATGATGATGAGGATAGTGATGATGAAGAATCTGAAATATGTGGGAATAGTGATCAGGAATTTGTTACCCCAGTTGAGCCTTATAATGATTATATTATTTCTGGTTCAGATCCTAATAATTTTAAAAATTATTCACCTATTCAAAAGGACGAGGATTTGACTAGAGATACCCCCGTTTCAGACGATGTAGTATATCCTGTTTACGAAACCGATGATGGTTTAGAGGAACCAGTTTATCTTGAGATCGAGTCAAACGATTTAGAAACAATAGTCTTAGATGAACTCGTAGAGATTAGCGAGGATGAACCTGACTTAGAAAAATCAATTTCCGACCTAGAAATTAGGGTGGTTATGACCAGTCTATCTAGAGACGTCGAAAACTCTAAGTTTGGGGGTGAGTATCATTCTCCATGTGCTTTAACTCTTAGTAAGGTCCCTCACTTGGGACTTGACATCAATGCCTCAACCATCTTACAAGATTATCTTCATAATCGTTTTCCAGAACCTAATGATATCCAACAAGAGTCTCAACTGTTAGAAACCCATCCTCTGGTTGATGTGGTTAACCCAGGCAATAATACCAAGATTGATTTTGTTTTCCCACCAAATAGTTTTCTTCCATATGTGGGAACATATAGATTTCAAATGTGTCGAATATTAAGTTGTGAGACTAAACCTAAATGCTTTAGGAAATTAGAATCGACACATTTGCTTAAGAATGACCACTACTCTCACTGTGGTCAATTATATAAGTCAAACCTGATTGACTTAAAGGATCCTCAGTTATTTAGGTTATTATTATTTTGTGATTCTAAGTTCTTATTTGAGTTTTTCCAGACTCTAGGACCTAATAATTTGGATCCAACCTATGAGGAAATGCATCCGAGGAAAATATTTTATTTAGACCCTTTCATAGAACCTGAACCGCAATTAGATATAAATATCTTAATCACGAAACTAGATAAGGGCATGTTATTCTTGTTCACTTTCTTGGGTTATTGTAGTTTCCTCTGGTCAGCTCTTTTTCGTTTTGAAGACCCACAATTATTTCGACTGTTACTTTATGGTTCGAGTTGACTAATCCTTTCCTAAGTCTGGCTGAAGACTTTAAACTTAGCACTTCTTGGGAGGTAACCCAATATTCTTGCAACACGGTAATATCTTTCCTTATCTCTTTTGCTTCAAATGGTAACAGTTTCTCCTTGTTCATGCTTTTAATTTCATCTTTAGAACATTGAGGACAATGTTAGATTTAAGTTTGGGGGTATGGGAGAAACTTTTTAGTTGCAATATGAATAAATAAACTCCAGAGCCTAGAAATTTATGCCTATTAAGGTTGGCACTAACCAACCTAAGTGGATGGAAGCATTTTGATTGTAGGAGTTGAGGAACCAATCTGATTAGATGGAAACATCTAAAGAGTCTATTCATAAAAGCACAGAGCTCAGGTGTTAGAAATAACATGATAGTTTCACCATATCTCGTTGAGTCCTTTTCACTTCTATTTTTATTTTATTTTGTTTTTAAACTATGTTTCTCTAAGTGATAGGTGGGGCCCATGATTCAAGTTGTTACCAATGCTAGGGTGAATTAGAGTGATTGAGATACCATGAAAAAAAAAAAAAAAAATTGAGACCAGACCATTTGACCAAAAGGAATAAATTCAATAAAGTCGACCACTGGTACCCTTGTATATGCCAGTTGTGTTGACCTAGAGTTAGGTTATCGACCACTGGTACCCTTGTATATGCCAGTGTGTTGATATTAGTCAGACTAGTATCTCAATCCATTAGGATAGGTTCATTTTGGCGGAGGCCTTCAGACAGATATGGGAAACGCCGTTCACTTAGTAAACATCAAAACCATCTATGTTTTCTATATCCATCTTCTTGATCTATCCATGTGATTAGTTTTGACTCCGAATATGATGTCCATTGTGCAACTATCTGAGTAGAGCTCTGTCACTTTATATGAATTTTAGTATGCTTGAGTGCAAACTCGTGTACAGCAATTGGAATTTCGCATCAGGGTACTTCTTCCTGTAGTCAATAAGTATGTCAACCAAGGAGATTCTTTAGTGCCTTCCAAGGTTCTGCGTAGATAGCTAAGGTCTGGAGTACAGGTTTTGTGGGTACACCTCTGGTAAACCCACCCGAGACTATAACTCGGCCACTAGGGGTTTAAAGGCTTATTGCATACGCTAAATGCAATCGACGATGCCTGCGACAGTGAGTTAGGATTTTATTTTCTATTTGATTTGCTCGGGACTAGCAAATAATAAGTTTGGGGGTATTTGATAGACGCATTTATGTGTCTAATTTGTCCCAATTGTTTATATTGTTAGTGCTCGATTTTGTACTTATTTGGTTATTTTATGTCTTTGTAGGTGTTTTTGGAGAAATAAGCTTTTGCGGCGAAATTGGCTCAAAATGTGGCATTTGAACCTCCGTAGATAACGTACCAGAAGCACCCCAGAAATACCCCGGAGGAACCCTGAAAAAGTGTTGAAAATATCCCAGAAAAATTACTATTTGCACCCAAGGGGAAAGTGTTATTCAGACTCTCACTATGGATAAGGGGTAACCCAATTCGGACATGTGCTAAAGGGACACCAGAACTGGATAAGGGGGAGGTCACCTTCACCGTTTGAAAACAAATTTTGGCGGGAAAATTTCCTTTCACCAGACAGATTTAGGGTTGGATTTTCGGACGAGTTTTAATGAGATTCAATCACTGATTCTCATGGGATGGACGTGATATGGATATACAATTCTAGTATGGATGATTTCATGGGCTTAATTGGGCTAGAATATCCGGGAGAAGCAATCAAAGTTAAAACAGAGAGACGTGTCCTGTTGTGCACTTTCAAAGATTTTGTGGAGATTTTGGGAGAGTTTTACGCTGGATAATCATGTATTTGGTCCTGTTCAAGTCATAGGAAGAGTTTGGTGGCTATTTTATAGCTAACAGACGCGTACAAACACTGACAGAGGTGATTATTGTTTCAACGGCAGAGAAGAAAAAAAAAGAGATTCTATCGGGATTTCTTTGAGCTGTGAAGTATATAAGAGGTGTAGATGATGCAGGGCGGAAGCGTTGAATAAAATTAAAATCTAAAACCACATATTTCCGAGATACCACTCTCAAGGAAAAACACTACTTTTTTATTAATCAAAATCTTCTCCTCTAATATGAAAACATGGAGCTCTTTATATAGATAACTTCCAGACAAATAATCAAAATACTTATTCCTTAAAATACGAGATTTCTAAACTAATATATAAAATCCCTAAATAAACAATTATATTTCTAAAATATTATTAATAAATGAAAATATCTTAATTAATTACAATATATCTTTCTAGATAATTAAAATATATTAAATAATAATGAAAATATCCAAGCATATTTTCATCCCATGAATACTCCACCATTCTCCCCTTCTCAGAAAAAATTCGCCCTCGAATTTTGCCAGTATTAGTTCTTGTATAAATAATTCGCCGATGAAAATATTTATAATCCGTCGACTTAAAAAATCTTGGCATAATTGCTATTGGACTCAAAAATATTTGCGCTTTGAAAATGTGAAGTTGATGTCGTTGATCCACCTGACTACATACTGCTTTTAGAGAGTATGAATCAACATAACTAGAACATAATATGATCTCATCATCAAGATAAATATCATAAATTGGTGGTAGATTCCAATCCACGGCAACATTATTTTTCTCAACCACAGAAAAAGAAAAAATTCCATCAAACCTTGGGATTTCAAGCTTTAATCCGGACTCCAACGAATCTCGTGGATCATGTGCAACTCCTTGAAATCCTTCTTCCTTGTCGCCAAGGAAGTTTTTTTGTTCATCACCGGTCACTTCCTCCACTCGCTGTAGGCTAGGACCATGATGGGGCTCTTGCTGATGATGCATTTCAGCCAATTGGAGGGTGAGCACCTTAACCTTCCGTTCTAGATCATCTATTACCGCTTGCTCTTTCTCATCGCTGAGAGCGGCTCTTCGAACAACATCATAATTTCTTCCTCGAAACATGATGCAGGAGCGTTGCCTGTCTCTGAACCAACTGATGCAGGGCGGAAGCGTTGAATAAAATTAAAATCTAAAACCACATATTTCCGAGATACCACTCTCAAGGAAAAACACTACTTTTTTATTAATCAAAATCTTCTCCTCTAATATGAAAACATGGAGCTCTTTATATAGATAACTTCCAGACAAATAATCAAAATACTTATTCCTTAAAATACGAGATTTCTAAACTAATATATAAAATCCCTAAATAAACAATTATATTTCTAAAATATTATTAATAAATGAAAATATCTTAATTAATTACAATATATCTTTCTAGATAATTAAAATATATTAAATAATAATGAAAATATCCAAGCATATTTTCATCCCATGAATACTCCACCATTCTCCCCTTCTCAGAAAAAATTCGCCCTCGAATTTTGCCAGTATTAGTTCTTGTATAAATAATTCGCCGATGAAAATATTTATAATCCGTCGACTTAAAAAATCTTGGCATAATTGCTATTGGACTCAAAAATATTTGCGCTTTGAAAATGTGAAGTTGATGTCGTTGATCCACCTGACTACATACTGCTTTTAGAGAGTATGAATCAACATAACTAGAACATAATATGATCTCATCATCAGGATAAATATCATAAATTGGTGGTAGATTCCAATCCACGGCAACATTATTTTTCTCAACCACAGAAAAAGAAAAAATTCCATCAAACCTTGGGATTTCAAGCTTTAATCCGGACTCCAACGAATCTCGTGGATCATGTGCAACTCCTTGAAATCCTTCTTCCTTGTCGCCAAGGAAGTTTTTTTGTTCATCACCGGTCACTTCCTCCACTCGCTGTAGGCTAGGACCATGATGGGGCTCTTGCTGATGATGCATTTCAGCCAATTGGAGGGTGAGCACCTTAACCTTCCGTTCTAGATCATCTATTACCGCTTGCTCTTTCTCATCGCTGAGAGCGGCTCTTCGAACAACATCATAATTTCTTCCTCGAAACATGATGCAGGAGCGTTGCCTGTCTCTGAACCAACTGATGCAGGGCGGAAGCGTTGAATAAAATTAAAATCTAAAACCACATATTTCCGAGATACCACTCTCAAGGAAAAACACTACTTTTTTATTAATCAAAATCTTCTCCTCTAATATGAAAACATGGAGCTCTTTATATAGATAACTTCCAGACAAATAATCAAAATACTTATTCCTTAAAATACGAGATTTCTAAACTAATATATAAAATCCCTAAATAAACAATTATATTTCTAAAATATTATTAATAAATGAAAATATCTTAATTAATTACAATATATCTTTCTAGATAATTAAAATATATTAAATAATAATGAAAATATCCAAGCATATTTTCATCCCATGAATACCCCACCAGTAGAGAAGTTAGAAAAGGTTTTGTCGAGAGTTTGGGGAGGTTTGGAGGCGATCAGAGAGGCGCAGGAGGAGTTGCAGAGAAGTTACCTGCTGCTGCTGCTGCCATTAACACGCCTGAAGAACACGAAGAACGGACTCTCAGCAGCAGTCGTTTATCAACAGAAACATCGACTGTCTACTGTGGGTCGTAGTTCTTCAACGACAACAGCAACTCAGCTCTGTCGTTGATTCTGGACGTCTTCTGTGGGTCGCATAGTTCTGTTTTACATCAATTTCTTGTATTTATCTTCATTGTAAAACACTTTTGAGCATCAATGAATTATTTTGAGAGCATTTTTACTATGATGAGTTAAACCCCAACACTGGGGCGACGGAGGAGGCCGAGCTTCATAAATGGGTAATTTTATTAATTCTTTTTAAGACTTTTGCATTAAAAATTAATTGAAATATGATTTGATTAAATTGGGTGTTATTTGATTAGATGGGTCATGCTTAGCTTAGGTGATTTGATGTTCCATGCTTAACATTTACAACCAATGTTTTGAGAATCGACTTTGGCAAAATAAGAGTCCATATATGTTTTGAGCTATTATTGTTGAGAATAAATCATTAAGCCTTATGTTATGAAGATTGGCCGAATCATTAGTCCCAGTACCTCTCTACCAATTTGTCAATATTTGTATATATATTTTTAAATCTAAAAATCCATTACCTTCATTTGTATGGCAAAATTACTTCTACCCCAAACACGAACTTGATGATGATTTTGTTGGAAATCGATCCGCGGCTCAAATCTTCAATTGAATTGTATGGGGGTACCTGCAAAAACCCTCCGACGTTTAAGTGAGCAAGAGATTTTTCACAGATAATTTTAAGTGGGGAAGATTGCATACCTGCTTTAGGTTGTAAAACGTCCATTTATATGTTTGGAAATTTCCGTTTCGTTTCTCTAATTTCGAGATTGGCATGAATGGCCATAAGTGTTCCTGCATGCCTCCTATCATAACGTTCCCTGCATGCTTCCTATGATGACTGCATGGTTGCATGGCATTGACATTCCCCTGCATGCCTCCCAGAATATTCTAGAAAACTTCCAATAGTGTTAAGGAATTAGTTAGGTAAGAACGTGCAAAGAATTAGCCCAAACAAGTATGTGTTGAAATGTTGGGCCCAAGAAGAAAGACATGCCCAAGCAAATGGTAACCAAAGACAAAGCCATACAATGGGGTATGGATATCCTAAGGTGTAAGAAAAGTGTGTCTAAACAGACGGGTCTAAACATCCTTAGAATAACAAAATTGGGGCAAAAATATCCGAGAGCTACGATATTATGCTACATCGTGCTACACCGAATCAGCGATACAGTATTAAGTTACACCATGATGCACTGAATCAGGGCTACATAATTAAGTTTCCTCGTGATGCACTGAACCGGAACTATGATATGCACCGAACCTGCTGCTGCAGTTCCGTCAACGTCGCCGGAGAAGATGAAGACGCCGGACGCCGCTGCTACTGATGACGTCGTGCTGACGTCATGATGGAAGACGTTAACGGCGCAGACAAACAGTAAAGGAATATTCTTAAAATATTCTAACGCTGTTAATGACGGTGACGGAATATCCTTCGGTATCAGCGTTTGCTGACGTCAACGCCAGTCAGCTGTCGACTTTGTTTCTTCTGATTGCTGACGTGGCACCCTGCTGACGTGCCACCTGCAAGTCATCACGTGTGCTGACGTGGCACCTGACATGTCATTCTTGTGCTGACGTGCCACCTGACATGTCACCCCTATGTGCTGACGTGGCGCCCGACGCGTCACCCTTGTGCTGATGTGGCACATGACACGTCACCCCATGTACTGACGCGACTCTGACACGTCACCATTGATGAGTGCTAAAAAGTGCATATTTCTATATATTTTTCTTGGCATTTAACTCATCTTTTGTGCATTAATTCTACATTTTATCCCATATTCTGTATTTTCATTGTTTTCAAGAATACATATTTTTATTAATTAATTTTGTATTTTTAGGTACTAAATAAAGCTTGGATGAATTACGGAGCAAAAAGAGCAGAAAAGTGGTGGAATACAAGAGGAATCACACAAGGAGGCAGCAAAGAATGATGTTTGCAAGAGCCGGATAAACTAGAAGTGGGCTTGAAGAGGAAGAATTGTTCTTAAAGAAGATACGGGCTTGGCATACCCAAGGCCCAAAACCCTTACCCAAATCCATTTCCAATATCCATACCCATTTCCATGAGAACCGTCAGATAGGATCCATCACATCATCCTACGGTCGCCTCATCATCGTGCATCAAACTCTGAAGTTCCTGTCAAACATCATAGTACCTAACTCCAATCTAAGCCGTCAGTTTTGATGTATCATATATCCAACGGTCGCTCCAAGCCTGCTTCCATCTTGCCGTTAGATCTATTTCAGAAGTGACAACCCAATGCTTATCCTCGTTGTTCATCAACATTTGCTACACCCGCCTAACACTACAACACCAAACCCACCTTCACCTAATCGAACCAAACACACCCTTCTCCCAAAACCATCGAATCCATCTTCTTCCCCTCTCCGTCTGCAGAACCCGTACGCCATCACCACCACCTTCTCCCCTGCCATCTCCACCAAACGCCACCAACAACTCTCTCCACCAAATCAAACAAAACCCATCATCACCCTACCTTTCCCTAGCCTTCTATTTCATTAATTTCCCCTCTTTTCTCTCTGAAACCCTAGATGAGAAAATGATGAAATAGGTGAAGGTAGAGGATCAATTGAGGCATGGGAATGGAGCAGGAGAGTCAGAGGAAGAATGGGTCGACGCATGGGGGAGAGATTGTGCCATCAAATTAGGTAAAGTCGAACCCTAATTTCAACTGCCAATTTGGGGGAAAATTGTAAACCCTAAAATTTGGGTATAAATAGGATGTATGTTGTGTTGTAGAAGGTATGCCTGGACTAGCCAGTGCACCACCAAGAGGACTGGAATAGCCAGTTCCTCAATTCCTCAATTCCTCAAATGTTTTGTTTTTGTTTTTGTTTTTGTTTCAATTTCAATTACTCTTTATGTTTATCATGTTTTTAATTACTGTCAACATGTTCTAGTTCTTCAGTTAGGGCTTAGATGAAGCCTGAAGACCTTGTTGGGTAGCAAAATCTTAGTGAACACTCTTGTAGGCTTAACTGAATTAGGATGTTAGTGTTCTTGGTCATCAAATGCACCTGTGATTGAGTTTGCTGTAAGAAGACACTCAATGCTAGGGGTGAACTAGAGAATTTAGGGACTTAACCATCCACATTTAACTGAAGTAGGGAAGTAATGAAGCTTAGGGATCAAACATCACCTGTGATTGAGTGTGCTGTAAGAAGACACTCAATGCTAGGGGTGATGCTAGTGAGCTTATCTGATTAACTTTCCATCTATGTATGCCTGGATTATAAGGAAGGCATGAGCCTCCACCTTTGTCCATTAGGGACAAGAGCAAAAACTAGATTGATGCTGCCTAGCTAGGCCATAAGGTGAATTCAAATCCCCTAGTGCATTTACTGCTTAGCTTCTTGGCCTTATCTCACTGCCTTTGTTTCATTTTAACTGTCACTGCCACTGTCACTTACTGTCACTGCTTAGCTTAGGAAACTTCAACTACACACACAAGTCCCTGTGGATTCGACCCGTTCTTGCACAAACTACAACCGACGCCGTGCACTTGCGGTTATAATTTGTAGGACCCTTTTAGAAGCCTACCAAGTTTTTGGCGCCGCTGCCGGGGACTCGGTAGCGGTGCTGTTGCTGTTTGCTCTTTATCTTTGCTCTTATTTTCTGCATTTTACTGCATACTTTTCATTATCACTGCATATCTTCACTTTCATTGCATATCTTGCACATAACCTCATTCTTGCATCTTCATCTGTCACTCTTGCTGTCACTCTTACAAGTTATTTCCTCATTTACTGCATGTTTCATCATTGCAGTTCATTTTTAGTTGTAAGTGCATTCAGCTGTTGCATTGAGCATATTGTGCTGTTAGCATATTTTTCATTGCAGTTCATTTCATAACTTCATAGCTGTAGCATATTTTGCATTTAGCATATCTTTCTATCATTACATTCTGTTTTAGGTACATCATCTTGCATATCACTTGCACATCTACATTCTTTCAGTCCTTTTTGTTTACTTTCATTTTCCTGTCACTACATTCTTGCATTCTTGCACTGCATCCTAGTATTTTACATTTGCATCTTGTTTAGGTTAAGTTACCTGCATCTTTAGTGCACCTTAAGTTATTACTGCATCATTCTTGCATTTTCTTGCACACTTTGCTTATTACATTATCTTGCATTTTCCTGCATTGCAGCGTTGCTGCTGCTGTTGATACTTTAGTACTGTGGTGCTGAGAAGCTGCTGGTGCTGAGGACTTGCAGCTGTGCAACCTGCTGGAACTTTGGAGATGTTGGTGCTGGAGCTGTAAACTGTTGAAGCTGCTGCTGCTAGGCTGCCCTGGTGCAGTTGGAGTGAACCTGGTGCAGCTAGCCATTCTTGCTGGTGCTGCCTTCTCCAAGCTGCCTGGTGCTGTTGGGTTGACCCAACTGGGCTTCTGTTGTAAAGCCAAAGGAAAGCCAAAGCCCAACTGGGCCTCTCCAACAAAAGTTTAGGAAGATCCCAAGCCCAACTGGGCTTGTACAACTTAAGAAAAGGGATAAAAGCCCAACTGGGCTTCCCTCCAAAAAGGTAAGCCTAAACCCAAACCCAAATTTTTTGGGCTTGTAATTTTTTTGGTTTGTATTGTTATTTTCTTTTGGGCTTGTAATTGTAATTATCTTTTTGGGCATGTAACAATTATTTTAATTTTATTTATTTGGGATTGTAATAATTTTAGTTTTATTTTTATTTTCTTTTTTTTTGTGGGTTTGTAATAATTAGTTTTATTTTTATTTCTTTCTTTATTTGGGCTTGTAATTTAGTTTTGTTAGGCTTGTAGTTTCTTTTAAACTAAAATTTGGGCTTCAAAAAAAAAAAAAAAAAAAAAATTCTCCTAATTTCGAAAACCAAATTTTTAATCCCATAAAAACCAAAGTTTTCAAAACCCATAAAAACCAAAATTTTCCCATAAAAAACCAAATTTTTGAAAACCCTTTAAAACCAAATAGTGGGCTTTGTGTCTTTTCAATATGGGCCAACCTATGCTCTCCATGAATACATGTATCCCACAATAAAAATTCCATTATCATGTATTGTCTTACCTCAAACCAATAACCCTTTTAAAATAAATGCAAGCATGATACAAATACTTCCTTTATTTCGAGGGTTCGATTCTGAGAACCCCTATACTCATGTAAGAGAGTTTGAACAAATTTGTCGGACTATGCAACCTGATCATATGTCCGAAGACCTCTGAAATTGCGTTTGTTTACATTTTCTCTAAAGGAAAGGGCCAAAACATGGTTTTACGGTTTGAGACCACAATCAATCAACACTTGGGACCAACTCACAGATCTATTTTTAAAAAATTCTTTCCACATCATAGGACCATCGCTATTCGTCAAAGTATCAATTGTTTTGTCCAATTGGATGAGGAAACTGTTTTTGACTATTTTGAACGTTTTAATGATTTGTTGAGCGAATGTCCACACCATGGATTTGAGAAGTGGAGACTTGTCGCTATCCTCTATGAGGGACTAGACTTTAAATCTCGAGCCATGGTTGAGTGTATGTGTAATGGTGAATTTCTTGATAAAACTGTGGATGATGCATGGAAATTTTTAGCTGAGATTGCGGAGAAAACCCGTCAATGGGAATCCATTAGGGAAACTGAGACACTATCACATGATATAGGTGGTAATGAATTGAACTTTGAAAATAGCATGTCTAGTCCTTCTCATGTGTATGATATTGAATATGAACCTAATCTAGAGGAACATGAGTTGACTAATGACACCACAACTGCTAATAGGGACAAGTATGCATATTACTATGATGATGATAATGATAATGTTATGTTAGAAGAACATGTCTATGCTGAAAATGTTGTGGAACCTTTGGTTTCAAATACAATAGGCTTTTCTGCCCCGACCTTCATGAATGATATTTCTTCTAATATTCCATATGCATGTGATGTTGATACTGATTTTGATATTGTGCAATTATCCTGTGAAGAGCATGACTTAGGTAAATCTTCTGTTGACACTAATGATCCTATGCAGGAAAACATAGTTGATGTGTCTGATTCC
This sequence comes from Papaver somniferum, assembly GCF_003573695.1. Taxonomy (NCBI): domain Eukaryota; kingdom Viridiplantae; phylum Streptophyta; class Magnoliopsida; order Ranunculales; family Papaveraceae; genus Papaver; species Papaver somniferum. The sequence goes on along the minus strand of NC_039368.1, from coordinate 11,061,008 downwards.
ATACTTAAGCCACAATATATTGCTTCTGTTGATGATAATTTGAATATATCGGATAACCACGATTCTGAATTAGGACTTGTGCAAATTTTTTGTGATGATGAGCATGCTACACATCTTGAGTGTGACTTAGATAATGCTGATGTGACTGATAATACTGATACTCTTGATCTCATGCATGTGAGACACTTAGATGTCACTTTCTTGCCTAAGTCACAATCTGATACCCTTCCACCCAACCTAGAGTTGGTTTGTACCCATATTGTCAAACCAATTTTTCTGAGAGTCCCTAATCTAGGTTTGAAACTGTGTGCTTCCCAAGTCCTTTTGGACTATTTTGCATCTAAGTATAATATCTTTGAGGAACCACAGTTGGAATTAGCATGTGTACCCGTCCCTAGCAAAGTTCATTTCGAATTAGACCTTGTGCATGATGAACCCCAAAAACTGCGAGATTTTGTATCCAAAATTTTATCTGTTGAAAAATCCAGGTTTGGGGGTAGCTCATTTTGTTTCACAGCTTCACTTGCATGCCTATCATATTATTACTGTGTGAAGCTGTTGAAACCTCTACACTTTGTCTTTTGGGTTGATCCTCAACTCTTTAGATTGTTAGTGTACGGTGAATTTTTTGTATATAATCCAGTAGATAAAAATTTTAAAAATCCTTTTGTTCCTTTTGTATATATTTTGCTAATCCAATATGATCTCGGCTGACATATGTTGGATTCTTGCCTTGAATAACGGAGTTCTAATCTTGCTTTCGCCGAGATCGGGTATTCTCTTTCCCTTTTCTCTACTCAACATGTTGTATTATAATTTTGTTCATATTTTGAAACATTGAGGACAATGTTTAGTTTAGGTTTGGGGGTATAGAGTAGATACCACGATCACATGTTATAATGGAAAACAGAACTCCCGCTTTTTGAAAAAATTTAAAAAATTCCAAAAAAATTAAAAAATGATAAAAAAAACATAAAAATGGAGCTCATTTACCTTGAAATGTTGAGTCTTGTGCAAATATGTAATTTTTAGGAGTCTTAGTCTAGATATTTAGGCACCCTGATTCTAGCACAATTCACATAGTGATAAGAAACTTGCACGCGCACGATCTACCAATACATGTATAGCCTCGATCTTCAAGGTGTTTGATAGGAAGTTAGGTTGCCAATCACTTTAGAATACTGAATGAGACTTGACTAGCTTGTTCTTTGGTTGGCTGGGATAGAAGTTGGAGGATACGTTAAGAAAAGCATTCGATAAGGGCCACCTCTTGCTAAGAGTCATGTAATTATTTTTTTATTTTTGTTCATGTATCAAAAGCGTCACTATGTTGTAAAGATCAAAGTTATTTCACAAAAAAAAAAAAAAAAAAAAAAAAAAAAAAAAAAATCAAAAAAATAAATAAAATAATAATCAATCAAGTATTTATTTATTCCATGTTTTGTCATGTTAAAGACAATATTCTCTCTTGTTCCAAAAATAAAATAGAGTAATCAATGTAAATAAGAGTCATGTAAAGAGTCATCTTTTTGTTGTAAATAGTCTTGTAATAAGCAAGGAGGGTGCAGCCATCGACGTATAACGCGGGTAAACTGAAATATCACCAACTCATTGGGTGAATATTCACAATTCTCGTAAAGCCGGACAGCTAGCTTGGCTTAGAATTCGGTTCTTAGCCTAAAAACTATCTCTTGGTGATTAGTAGTCATAACTTCAGATCTTTCTTTACACATGTGTAGATACACTTTACACTCTTATCACATGTTTTTATTTGTTATCCGTGCTAGGATTGTGCCTTTGATATCTAGATTGACATCTCCATTTTGCTGTGAGCTTAAACTGACTTGCACATGTCACATTTGATGGAATCTGAGCTTATATTTTGACCTAGAACTTTGTAGGTACGTTCTAAGCAAACCTTCACGAGACTTCACTCGTCCACTAGGGACACTTAGTGGTTTAAAAGGCTTAGTGCATACGCTAAATGCATTCGAGAGACCAGCGACAGTGGTATAGGTAGGATTTCCTTAGTTTTGTTTTACTTGAGGACAAGTAAAATTCAGGTTTGGGGGTATTTGATGAGTGCTAAAAAGTGCATATTTCTATATATTTTTCTTGGCATTTAACTCATCTTTTGTGCATTAATTCTACATTTTATCCCATATTCTGTATTTTCATTGTTTTCAAGAATAAATATTTTTATTAATTAATTTTGTATTTTTAGGTACTAAATAAAGCTTGGATGAATTACGGAGCAAAAAGAGCAGAAAAGTGGTGGAAGCCAAGAGGAATCACACAAGGAGGCAGCAAAGAATGATGTTTGCAAGAGCCGGATAAACTAGAAGTGGGCTTGAAGAGGAAGAATTGTTCTTAAAGAAGATACGGGCTTGGCATACCCAAGGCCCAAAACCCTTACCCAAATCCATTTCCAATATCCATACCCATTTCCATGAGAACCGTCAGATAGGATCCATCACATCATCCTACGGTCGCCTCATCATCGTGCATCAAACTCTGAAGTTCCTGTCAAATATCATAGTACCTAACTCCAATCTAAGCCGTCAGTTTTGATGTATCATATATCCAACGGTCACTCCAAGCCTGCTTCCATCTTGCCGTTAGATCCATTTCAGAAGTGACAACCCAACGCTTATCCTCGTTGTTCATCAACATTTGCTACACCCGCCTAACACTAAAACACCAAACCCACCTTCACCTAATCGAACCAAACACACCCTTCTCCCAAAACCATCGAATCCATCTTCTTCCCCTCTCCGTCTGCAGAACCCGTACGCCATCACCACCACCTTCTCCCCTGCCATCTCCACCAAACGCCACCAACAACTCTCTCCACCAAATCAAACAAAACCCATCATCACCCTACCTTTCCCTAGCCTTCTATTTCATTAATTTCCCCTCTTTTCTCTCTGAAACCCTAGATGAGAAAATGATGAAATAGGTGAAGCTAGAGGATCAATTGAGGCATGGGAATGGAGCAGGAGAGTCAGAGGAAGAATGGGTCGACGCATGGGGGAGAGATTGTGCCATCAAATTAGGTAAAGTCGAACCCTAATTTCAACTGCCAATTTGGGGGAAAATTGCAAACCCTAAAATTTGGGTATAAATAGGATGTATGTTGTGTTGTAGAAGGTATGCCTGGACTAGCCAGTGCACCACCAAGAGGACTGGAATAGCCAGTTCCTCAATTCCTCAATTCCTCAAATGTTCTGTTTTTGTTTTTGTTTCAATTTCAATTACTCTTTATGTTTATCATGTTTTTAATTACTGTCAACATGTTCTAGTTCTTCAGTTAGGGCTTAGATGAAGCCTGAAGACCTTGTTGGGTAGCAAAATCTTAGTGAACACTCTTGTAGGCTTAACTGAATTAGGATGTTAGTGTTCTTGGTCATCAAATGCACCTGTGATTGAGTTTGCTGTAAGAAGACACTCAATGCTAGGGGTGAACTAGAGAATTTAGGGACTTAACCATCCACATTTAACTGAAGTAGGGAAGTAATGAAGCTTAGGGATCAAACATCACCTGTGATTGAGTGTGCTGTAAGAAGACACTCAATGCTAGGGGTGATGCTAGTGAGCTTATCTGATTAACTTTCCATCTATGTATGCCTGGATTATAAGGAAGGCATGAGCCTCCACCTTTGTCCATTAGGGACAAGAGCATAAACTAGATTGATGCTGCCTAGCTAGGCCATAAGGTGAATTCAAATCCCCTAGTGCATTTACTGCTTAGCTTCTTTGCCTTATCTCACTGCCTTTGTTTCTTTGTCACTTCCTTTGGCTCACTGCCACTGATTTTTCTTGTTAACTGTTACTTGCTTCATCACTTTAATTCACTGCCTTAGTTTACTGCTTAGGATAATCTTAGCTTAGGAAAGTAGGAAACCTTCAATCACACACACCAAGTCTCTGTGGATCGACTCGCACTTGCACATTAGCTACATCGACGCCGTGCACTTGCGGTATTAGTTTGTAGGTCTTTTAGAAACCTACCAACCATGTGTGCTAACTTGGCACCCGACACGTCATCCTTTGTGCTGACATGGCACCCGTTGACGTGTCGTTTCACTGATGAGTCATATTGCTTGCTTGATTTGAACCTATGCACATGGGCTCCTATGCAAGGTGCTTGCGAGGCCTAGTTAGCCATACTTGGCTTTATAAAGGAAGAGTTCTTAGGCACAATGGACCATGCTTAGCAAACAAGAAGAGCATTTTAGGCCTAAATAAGCCCACTTTTTGGTGTAAATATAATAGGGAACAAACAAAGTACTATCTCAGAAATTAAGATTAGAAAAGGGGTCCTCTTATCTTGTATACCCTATACAAGATAATAGTGATTAAATAATTATTTTTTTGTGTTGGATTTTGATATTTTTATTGGAATCTCAAATATCTTCGAGATATAAATTTCCTTTCCCAATAAGGGCTAAAATTCCACCTGATACTCCTAGTTAAGCTTGGTACGTTCTTTAGTTTCCATGAGATATTTTAAGCAACAAAATCAATTACCAGGATGTTAGTCCTCAAGGGAGTTGGGGGAGTTGGGTGTAATTTGGTTTTTTCCTGTTAGTCGTGGGGGAGTTCAAAGGAGTCTCTCGAAATCTCTGTTAGTCGTGGGAGAGTTTAGAAGAGCCTCCCGAACTCCCTAGAAAACCCTGTTAGTCGTGGGGGAGTTTGAAAGAAACTCTCAAACTCCCTGTTAGTCGTTAAAATTAAAATGATAGGGAGTTGGTGTTTTTGGGGGAGTTCTGGCAAGTTCTAGGGAGTTTATAGTGTATTTTTTCCTCACTCCAAATCTCTTTAAAAAGTAGAGATTTCTGGAGAGTCTCTCAAAATCTCCACACTCAAAACACCAAACTCTCTCAAACTCCCCACACTCTCTTACACTCCCTCAAAATCCCCAAGATTCAAAATACATTAAACTCCCCCAAACTCACTCGTGGACTAACCCGCTGTACACGTTTTTTCCTAATCTGATTGAACGGAATCATTGATTTGGATGAATTTTCTTTTCAGAGGATCACGTTAACTAGTTTTGGCATAATTTGTCTTTGTTATCGATTCGAATCAGAAGAAGAAAAAAATTTATATTTTTCTCCCTTTATTCATCAGACTAGATTAAACTCATGAAAAAATCATCATGAAAAACTTGTTGAAATATATTCCCCATATACAAGATATCAAGGTAACCGTACGTGAAGAGAAGATACCGAGGTGTCCGTGCAATGTCCATGAAGAGAAGATATTAGAAGATAATTACAGATTACAAGATCAAAATTATTAAATGTAATCTTTATATTTTCCTAAATGTTACCTAGTCAATATATTTTAGTTAAGGTATTATCTTCTTAGGTTTAGTCATATCACACCATAAATAAGAGCGTGAATGTAAATGTAAAGTTATCCCAGAATTATCAAACTCTGGAGATCAATCAAATTCACCCTTCGGGGTTCTATCAGTGGACGTAGGCGTTAATGCCGAACCACTTTAAACATTGTCTTCTTTGATTTCTGTTTTCCGATCTATCAACCCTCGATACCCATAATTTATTAAAACTTCTGATCTATCGAGATAAGATAGCAAACGTATTTTTTTTTTCAAAACCCATTTAATCAAATCTAATAAATAGAAAAAAGATAAATCGATAAACACCCATATTTTTGATTGCAATTGAAGATAAAAAAAATCATCTTGACCAAAGCCAATCAAAATAGATCTAACTTTTTCTGATAAAAAAAAAGATTTGATAAATCAATTAACAGTTCCAAGTCTATTTGATGACAAACGTTCCATCTAAATCAATGATATAGGATACAACCAGAGAAATTGTTGTAATTTTAATTAATGAACGCCCCATTCTTCCTTTACCCTGATTTCATCATTCCTATTTTTAAGAAGTTGTTTTCTGCGCATGGGAGAAGAAAAAGAAGTGGGGAAGATGAAGAGATGAAACAGGGAAAAAAACGGTGACTTTTTATTTTATTACAAGAATAAGTATGAAAGTATATTCCGCATCTGTATAATTAATGCTACATCGATTATTATTACAAGGGTAAGTATGAAAATATATTCTGCATCTGTATAATTAATGTTACATCGATTATTCCCATACATAATCGCAGAAACCTAAATAAAAGTATGCTAATAAATGTCCCTTATATACAAGATAAGAGACCCTTACAAAAGATATAAAAGTCATCCGAAACAACGCCACATATAAATTTATGATCAAGTTTCTAGTGAAAACAATTTATTGATCAACTTTATTACTATCATAAAAATGGATAGTTACATGTCTTTTATGAGACATTGGCGGATTGCAGAGTGATTAAGAAGGCCAATCAACGGAAACTAGGCTAAAGTAAAGAATAGAGAATGATTTAGTTTCCCGATAAACTAAAAAAAATACTTGAGTTTCTTCATTATAGTGTACTCCATAATTTAGGATCATGATCGAAGGAATCAAGGAAATTAGGCTTTATGATCGGGGTATTTTGGAATGGACGAAAGAGTCCCGCTGTCACTCGTGCGTCCGCGTGACAGGTAAAATGAAATCGCATGTAGGAACCTTCGATCTGTGCAATAGTTACGGACCGACAAATAATGAAAATCTGTTATTCTGATGATATTTTATTTGGTATAGCACCCCTAAACTCTAGCTATATTTTGTATTCAGTCTTTTCTTTGACGTGCAAGTGAAGAACTTTCATGGAAACCAAATATTACCACTACCACGCAAATATTTAGGGTTTTTAATCGTTGTGCTCTCAAATCCCTATTTCATTTCTAATTCTTCTGCTCATGTTCAGAATCCCTACCTACATAAAGCAATTTTCTAATCAAGAGAAACAAATCACAGTTGACAGTTACAACCCAATTAAAATCAACGAAATCATGATGAGATCACTAGTAAAACAAAATCCACACTTATAACTGCAACTCTGAACATGCTTTACAATTCTTTGGATGGGTTGAGAAGATTAGTTGTCGAATCGATACATTATTTTGAAGATTATTGAGATATTAGGTGTGATTTGAAAAATAATCATGCCCGTTGTGATCAGAACATTTAAATCCAATAAATGACAGGTTATGAATAACATTCGACTCAGTGTTCAGATTTTTGATTTCATGGAAACCTTGTATAGTTCATTTTGAACTTCATGATAGGAAAGTGGAGATATCTGTGATTCTGCATCTCAGTCTTTGGGTATTGATTGAGTAATAATAAGTACAAGTAGTTTTTTTATTTTTAAGTGCAAGGTCTCAATGTAATATAAAAATAAAGTTCATGGGTGCTTGAATAATAAAATATACTCCCTCCTTTCCATTTTACTTGTTGTTTTAGGGTTTCGCTTGTGTTCCAAATTAGATGATAGTTTTAGTATTTTCCCCCAATTCTCACTAATCTACCCCTGCTTTGGAATCACACCAGAGAATCAATTTTCATGGTAATCAACACAAAAACAATTATTCTAATTTTTAAATATGTCACATGGAGGATATATACTCAATCCTCGTTATCTCTTCATTTTTATGGGATTGATAACTTTCCTAAAACCTATAAATACAAAATTTGGTTATTTAACTCTTTAAGTAAGAATTAATATGGGTATTATTGGAAAGATTTTATTCTTTTTGATATTTCTTAATCTCCATGAAAAACTCTACAATGTCAAGTAAATCGGAACGGAGGGAGTATATAGTTTGACTAATTTCCGGATCACCAGCTGTGATGTACATCTAACGGCTCTAGTGTGCGAGTTCATTTAAGCTATCACGCGGATGCGCGTGTGATAGCACGACTCATGGACGAAAAATTGACATACGTTAATTCCATAGTTCTTGTTGGACTATAAAAAAATCTATGATTAAAATATAGATAGTGATGATTACAAAACGGAAGATCGACATAACAGAGATCTTCGGGAAAAAAAAATGTTCATCATAAAATAAATTCATAACTAACTATTTTCTTTGTTTCTGAAAAATAGGCTTGTTTGGTTTTGATAAAAATTAAGAAAACTAATCATTGAAGCCATTTTTCCATGTTTTTTCCTAATCTATCATTTGGTCCCCACTCATCTCTTATTAGAGAAAGAGGAGAGAGAAGTGGTCCCCTTTTTATATTATGAGAGAAAATGGTGAGAGAAAAGTGGTCCCTCTATGAGTATATTAATAAAATCATAACATTTGACTTTCCACATATGGAAACAAGCCTATTTTTTTGACATATCCAAAAAAGGAAACCTGCCTATTTTTTAGAAACGGATGGAGTATTTTCTAATCTAGAAACCCTCTATTTTAGGGAACGAACATATCTTCTTACCTTTTTTAAGATTCGGATAAAGTTAAAACAGCAAAAAAGAAAAGAATTAAATTATTTAACGTTTTGTGGATTAGGAAAAACGGTTTGCTGGTTTTTTAGGGAATGAGGGAATCACCGTGCGATGGAGATTCCTCGAACCGGCCAAACTGCTCAACCTTACACAGATGCACTGCAAAGGGAGTGCTTAGATTCGAGAGATCAATCTGTAGGACTCCGTCCTAAACAAAGTCAATGGTCGTTCCAGTGTCAATTCGGTCGCAAAGAGGGAGATGGGTTGATCTGTACGAGGGAAGCTGAGAATTATGTGGGGTCAGTGATGATCAAGGATTGTGGATGTGTTGAAGGTTTCTGCAATAATGGTGAACAACTGAAGTTGAGTTATGTGAATAAGTTTTTATCGAGTTGTTGACGAATGATGATCGATGATGTCTGATGATAATCGGTTGTCCTCGATTTGGACTTATTTATATTGCAAGAATGATGAACACCCTGATCCCTGTAAGTGTGTCGGTTTCTTGAGTGAAAGAGTGGAAAAGTGGAAGATCGTGGTGAAACCAGTCCCAGGTCGTGCGGAGACATGGTTGATAATTCTCGCACTACTTTGCTAACACCTTCAACCGTTTGTACATCTTACTCACATTCTCATCGTGGATGTATCCACGTGCCGTAGGCCACCAGACCAAAACCCTAAGTGGCATCCCCCATTTGTGACGTGATTGACGTCTCACGAATCGTGGAGTCTGCATGACAGACGTATATTTAATTAGTCATGTTGACTGATTTAGACAATGAATTTAGGTTTTGTTGAATTGAGCATGAATGACGAATTATTCAGTGGAACATTGAGCAAGTATTGCTCAACAAATTACTGGATATCGATGGTTGGATCAATATTCGAGCAATTGAGCAAGTATTGCGAATTACTGAATATTGATAGTTGGATCAACAATTGAGCAATTTCTCAATTCGATGGATTACTGATAAGTTACTGAATATTGACAGTGGATCAATATTCGAGCAACTGAGCAAGTATTGCTCATTTTAGCAAATTATTGATAATTTACTGAATTTTGATGGATTGAGCAAGTATTGCTCAATTCAGCAATTTATTTAGGAATGTCGTGACCCAGTAAAAATATTGGTAGATTACCAAATATTATATAATTAATCAGCGTGTTGTTTGCTGGATCAACTTAAATTCATTAGTGTTTGAATCCTACTAAGAATGATGATTCGTGGAGCGTTTGTTCGAAACCCTAATTTTTGATCGATGGCTCATTAATTGATGAATTTATTGAAAATAGGTCATGAGCGAAAGAGGGACCGAACACATGGGACTATGGACGTCCATGTGATGCCCAATTGCTCGAGTGAGCGTATGCCAGGGTCTTGAGTTAACCGGTTGGTGAAGGAATGACGATTAAATGTCAGTTTCATCATTTATTGAAATAGTGCTCGATTGAGCATTAGGTGATAAAACCTAATTATAGAAAAGTGGGGGCCGACCAAGATGGATGGCATGAGACCGGACCTTGGTGGTCATGGGACCGCTGATGGGTATTTGCACAAACTCTGAGTTGGTTGTGAAGAGTTTGGACCCAATATGAGCAATTGCGCAAATTAGGTCAAAAGTGTGAAAACGTGTGGGACCGGCTTATTGCAAGCCTTAGAGCCTCCCTTGGTCGGTCAAGGGAGCATGCCCGTGTCTCCATAATGCTCATGTCTCAATCATGAGAGTTTCAGCATTTTCTGATGTGCGTTTGAGCAATATTTCGGATTTTCAGAAGAGTTCGATCTTTGACTGAAATCCTCGATTTTGCTCGAATGAGCAAGTATGCTCGTTTGATCAATATTTTGTGAATATTAAAATAATAATATTTTAATATATTTCTCGTGAGTAGCCCAGTCGGTCATGCGACCATGTTGACTTTTGGTTTTCATGATTTGCGTAATATTTGAGAAAATATGGAGAAACCACGATTTTTGGGAAGTTTCACAAGATGAGAAAAATAACAATTTATGAAAGATTAGGGATTGCAAGGTGTGGGACATGCCATGGCCGTCCGTCCAAGTTTCCCGGTCCCGCAACACCTTTCCCTATTTTTTATTATTATTTTTCGTGAAACTACACAAAATTGGGGAAACCACAAAATATGAAGAAACCATGAGTTTTGCTCGAACAAGGAAAGTTGCTGAGATGGAGGAGTTTTCATTAGTTTATGAAAACAACAAAAATAAGGAAAAATAATGGAGGAAGCATGGGACCGGCTACGGCCGGCCGGCCGGTGGGCTCGACCCATGGGCGCTTCTCCATTATTTTAATATTGTTATTTTCTCTCTCCTGTTTTGTGCGGGATTCCTCATTTGTCCATATTTTGGATGCGCGTTCGCGCATTTGGGTGCTCGTTCGTGCATCATTGTCGAGTATACTTGCACTATTTTATGGGGATTATCAGTGGTAGTCCAGATGCCCAATTGTTGGGTATTGATCACTAATTTATGAAATTCAGTGGAGAATGATTCATAAAACTGAGTAATAAAAGTGAGTAGCTTTTTTATTATCAATTCACAGGATCAGCCGTGGATTCGACCATGAATTCGGAATAATAAAGTAGGTATTACCATTCCATGGGATCGTGGATTCGACAATGAAATCGGAGTAATAAAATAAGTGTTGATATTACCATTTCATGAGACCAGCCGTGGGTTCGACCATGGAATCAGAGTAATATCTATTACCATTTCATGAGATCAGCCGTGGATTCAATCATGAAATCGGAGTAATACATTTATATATTACCATTTCGATCATGAAATATGAGTAATGAGATAAGATAGATTATCTTCTAGGAATTCATTGGTGAATGTTACAGTAGAATTTAATCTCTTGCGTATAGTCAGTGAATCTGCGAGTGTTTCCGACGTCCTGAAGACGTTATTGCTCTCAATCTTACGGAGAACCGCATGGGTTTATACACGTCTCTCTACATAGTCAGGGAACAGTGAGTGTCACCGACGTCCTGAAGGCGTTATTACTCTCAATATTACGGAGAATCACCCAATTATGTTATTCTACATAGAGGGCACGACGAAATGCCAGGGATCGAACGCTCAGTTAGGGCTTTTCGAAAGGCATAATCACCGTGGATTCGTAAAATATGAATTGTCGCTCGTCCTAAAGCCGTGTCAGAAACATGCATCATGATTTTACGGTTTTTCCCTTTGTTGAAAATCCACCATCTACATTAAGTTCCCTGCTTAGTGAGGAACAGTCGTGTTCCGCAGTAAGCATTAAATGGTGATTTTCAGTCGACGAGAGATCAGTGGTTGAACTCAGTCTAAAAAGTTAGTTTCAGAATCCTCTATTTACTCCAATGATGTCATGTACGAGCAAACGCGTGAGTGAGGACTCTGATAGTTGATTGAGTGCGATTCCGTGAGTACGGAGAGGTGGAGCATCGCTGATTTGGTTGGTGGAAGCCCAGTTTTGGTCAATTTAGGATTTATGGACCCGAGCCCAAAAAAGGAAACCCATGTTTTATTAGGTTTTGGAAATAAAATTGATATAAAAGGGAAGAAACCCTCAAATTCTTTTATTTTTGATCGACCCACCACTTCCCTCCCTTCACTGTTATCACGCGAGTAGCAACAGGGAAGGAAGATTTTCGTCGGACTTCAGTCGCTGCCGACCGTCACCAGCCACCGTCGGCCAAATTCCAGCCGGTGCTTACCAGGTAAGTCCGGATTATTATTATTTTTTTCTGCCGTGTGTTTTCATGAATTTTCGATGAGTTGTTCAAAACAAAATTCCATGTGTGCATGTATGCGTAGGTTTTATGAAATTTTGTTTCTTTTGAAAATTCGTATGACGTTCGTTCAATAGTTTAAGAAACGAGCAAAAATCCCTAATATAAAAGAGACACATATATTATTGGATAGACATGGTCAAGTCGCAGTAGAGAAAATTTTGTTTATGAGGATTCATGAAATCCCAAATTTATTTTGAAAGCATGAACTTTCACAAATACTTTTAGGAACGTAGGTTCGTTCATAGTAGAAGCAGTAAATAATAATGTTTAGAGTTAGAGAAAATTTTGAAAAGACCTATAGTTCATGATAAAATTTATGTGTGAACTTTCAAAACTTTGTTTGGAACAATAGACTTTCAGAAAAATAGTAAAACCCTCGTTTTATAGACGAATGCTCGTGTAAGCAAAAAAGTTTTTTTTTTTTTTATAAAAGTTCACGTGAGTTATTAGCTCACAAAATTTTATTATTATTATTTTTTTAAATTACGTGAATTATTCACGTTTTTGTTTCGAAATCAAAAGTTGATTTATGAACAATTGTTGAAAGCAAACAATATTCGATGAATTTGTTAACTCGTAGTGTACGCATGAGTTTGGTGATTTTATAGTGTGTGTACACGTAAAAATCAGCGAATGTTCGTATGGAAGGTTATATGGATCATTCATGGTTTCATGTAAAGTTAGGTGTTTGACTTTAAATTTTGCTCGTCCTTGCAGGTTTTGAAGAAGCGAGCAAGTTTTCAAAGTTTTACGTTGTTATCACTAAGTTCGTGAAATCGTAAATAGGTAAGAGTTTAGGATTACCATTTTCTTTATGAAATCAATATTAGGATAACTGTAATCCAGTGCTTCTGATTTGGTTCCAGACAATGGTGACTTCCAGCAGCAGCAGTGATTATGATTATTATTATTCTTCCAGCTCCTCTGAAGAAGACTCCAAAGCTTCCGCAGTCAAATCGCGTGCAAAGACGAATCATGCTAAGGGAACGAATCCTAGCACGCCTCTTAATGGCCGGAGAATCACTTATGATGAGCTCATGAAGAGAAAAACCGAGGATGATAGGTTGGATGATCATTAACAAAGAAAGGACCGAGTCCGATGCAGAGTGCTAGCATCTGAGGAGAAACTTTGATCTCAAGCCGATGGTGTACCCTCTAACTCTGATGCTTCGAAAGATGAACCCGTGTGGGTGCCGCAGGATCGCAAGATTAAGACATACCGGTGTACCAGAGAGATCGAGAGACTAGTTAAAGCTGACCTTGAAGCTGAGCGTAAAGAAGAAGAGTATCATGACTCATTATATAGCGATCCTGATATTCATACAGACTTCGTCAATGGCCCTGATAGTGATTCCGACGAAGAACTCGCAGAGGATTCCGCGAAAGACGATGATGACGAATATGATAATTCTGAAAAATCTGATGACTCCGATGACTCTGATGATTAGTCTTGTTCATGAACCTCTCTGAGGTTATTTATTTTTCGTTGAAGTAGATACTTTCTGGTTATTTGAGCATCTTGGCTATAGAGAATTTTCATTAGAGATTCTTTTTCGAACTGTAATTCCCTGTAGCATCTGCTTTCTGAACCTTCCTCATATCTCCAGTAGATGGACCAATGTCCACGTAGAAAATAATTACCCACGGAAACGCAATCACACGAGCTGTGTAGGAAACACGTGGCCTGCTAGACAACTGATCCGTAGTCGTAATGTTGACTATGCCCGAACTATCAATCCCCAGTATTGTTACGCTTCTCCCATTCATCATACCTCTGATTCGGGATTTAGGGTTTCAGCAGAAACCGCACCAAACTGGGATAAATATTCACGTTTCGACTTGTAAGGCCTAGGGTTTCTTATATAAACAGTCCACCATCTCTTTCCTCTGTATACTATCAGAAGAAATTTTTATCACGATCATACCTTTTATCCCCATGTCTGGAAGCAGTGTTTCTTCAAGAAGTGAATCTCGCGCAGAACGTGTTGCGGCAATGTCCATTTCGGTGAGTTACACATTTTCTCTTATCTCCGCTCAATTAGGATGATTGATCAAAATAAAATAATTTGTCGCAGGATAATCAGAAGAATCAGTATTCTTTTTGTAGTTTGAGACCCAAACGGACTATTAAAGCTCCTGCGCGATACATGTCGGCTCATGCTGAAGCTGGAGCATCTATAAGTAATTTCATAACTTCTCAACTAGAGTTTTACCATGCTCGATGTTCGATAAAATTAAATATTCCTTCTCTTCATCACAGGTTGATGTTCGTGTTGTTGTTGATGCTATAAAGAGGAAGAATGAGAAATCCTTGGTCGTGGTTGACGATAGCAGTAACCGTGTTGGTAGGCTTCTAAAAGGTCCTAAAAATTATCCCCGGCCAAAAACTTGGTGGGCCCGGAGATATGTATAAAATTAAGCGCAGAAAAACGCGGGCCTACAGTAATACCGCAAGTGCACGGTCGTCAGTTGTAGCTCGTGCAAGTACGGGTCGATCCACAGAGACTGGGTGTGTTTTGGAGTTTTCTAGCTATTTTGGGCTCCTAAATTGCTATTGTTGGGCTTTGAATACCCTTTGAGTAAATTGGGTTGAACTGAGCTTGGGCTCAGAAATGTGGACTATGGGCTTTAGGTCTTAAACCTTGTTTTGGGCTTTTGGGATCAATGGGATTGAGCTAACAGTGGACTGTGGTCTTTTGATTAGACCTGGGCTTTGGTTTGTAAAGGGCCAATGGTTAAAAACCCAGGCTTTGGACTTATGGGCTTCTGAGGCTTTTGGGCTCAATGCAGCAGCAGCAGTGGAAGGAAAAGGCAACAGGAGAGTTGCAGGGCAGATGGGTTGCAGCAGCAGCTGCACAAGCAGTGCACAGCAGCACAAGGCCAAGAAGACAGCAGCACAAGCAAGGAAGAAAAGCAATGCAACAGTGCAAGGCAAGTGAGAAAGAAAAGATGGCAGTGAACAAAACAGTGACGACAATAGAGAAAACAAGCAGAGAACAATGCAAGAACTAAACAAAGCAAATACTAGACAGCAAAGAAAGATGACAAAACAAACCAAGGCCTAAGGCCAAGGGCAGGGAGGTGGAGAAGCTAACATAGCAAAGCTAAGGCATGAATACAGGCATACAAAAAGAATAGGAAGAGAATTAGCTTGCTATGAGCACTAATTTCTCCCAATGCTCAATCAACACATTGCATCCTAAGCATACAAAAGGAATGGCAAGATAATCAGCTTGCTATGAGCACTGATTTCTTCCATTACTCAATCAATTCAATGCTTCAAAGGTTTCTAGCCTAGCATTCCATTAAACTAACAGCAGTGAACTAACATGGAATTAAACCTAAACAGTATACTAACAGACATTTAAACAACAAATATAAACATTAACAGTGATTCTAGCAGTGAGATAAACATGAACAGGGATTTATTTGTAACTGAAATTGAACATTAAAATTAAACATACACTAACCCAAATTTGGGGGAATCTTGGCTAGCCCAAGAACCGTTTTAACATCCTACATCAGTTTCTATTTATAGCTTACATCAAATTCCTAATTTCTAAAAACCCTAATTTTGAAAACCCTAAATTGATTTGGGAAAAATCAAATTCTCTCACCCATGTGTGAATTCTGCTCGACCCATGCTCCTTGATGTCCCTCTGATGCTCTTCCTGCTCCAATTGATATACTGCAACCCTAGCTCGAGTTGTTTCATCAACTCCACACCTAGGTCAGAGAGATGTGGGTTTGGGGAAACGACTAGGCTAGGGAGAGAAAACTGTGGTGCGTACGGGTTTTGGTAGAGGCGGAGAGGGGTGTAGTGAAGCTCGAGGAGCAGCAGTTGCAGGCTGCCATGGTCGGGTGGAAGGAGGAGCTGGTTTTGGGGAAAATTGATTTGGGAAGAAGAACCCGATGGAGAAGAAGGGTCTGTTTGGTTAGGGGTATAGGTTTCTGATGCTAGGGTGTGAGGCGGATGTATCAAAGGTTGATGATCAGCGAAGCGAAAGCGTAAGATGAAAAGGTGATGGAATGATCCAACAGTGCGATAGGAACGACCGTTGGATGATGAGACACAACAAAACTGACGGCTTCAGATGGAGTTAGGTACTATAGTGTTTGACAGGAGCTTCGGATTTTGATGCACAATGATGAGGCGACCGTTGGATGACAAGATGGATCCGATCTGACGGCTCTCATGGAAATGGGTATGGATAATGGAAATGGATTTGGGTAAGGGTTTTGGGCCTTGGGTATTCCAAGCCCATATCTTATTTAAGAACAATTCTTCCTTCTTCAAGCCCACTTCTAGTTGATCCGGCTCTTGCAAACATCATTCTTCGCTTCCTCCTATCGAGAGTCTTTGCCGTTCCTTTGCTCTTTTCGCTCCGTGAGATAACCAGGATTTATTTAGTACCTAAAAATGCAAAATTAATTAAGAAAATTATTTATTCTTGAAAACAACGAAAACACAGAATATGGGATAAAATGTAGAATTAATGCGCAAAAGATGAGTTAAATGCCAACAAAAAGGGATAAATATATACAATATTTGGCACTCATCAAATACCCCCAAACCTGAATTTTACTTGTCCTCAAGTAAAAACAAACTAAGGAAATCCTAACTATACCACTGTCGCTGGTCTCTCGAATGCATTTAGCGTATGCACTAAGCCTTTTAAACCACTAAGTGTCCCTAGTGGACGAGTTGAAGTCTCGTGAAGGTTTACCAGAGGTGTGCCTACAAAACCTAAGGACAAAATATGAGCTCAGATTCCATCAAACGTGACATGTGCAAAACAGTTAAGCTCACAGCAAAATGGAGATGTCAATCTAGCTATCAAGGCACAATCCTAGCACTGATAACAAATAAAGACATGTGATAAGAGTGTAAAGTGTATCTACACATGTGTAAAGAAAGATCTGAAGTTATGACTACTAATCACCAAGAGATAGTTTCTCAGGCTAAGAACCAAGGTCGAAATCTAGCTAGCTGTCCGGACTTTACGAGAATTGTGAATGAGTTGGAGGTATTTCACAATTGCTCGCGTTGTACATCAATGGCATACACCTCCTTGCTTACAACACAAAAACACAAAAGATGACTATTTACATGACTCTTATTTACATTGACTTCTCTTTTTATTTTTGGAACAAGAGATGATGGAATTGATAAATACTTGATTTTTTTGTATTTTTTATTTTTTATTTTTTTTTTTTTTTGATTTTTTTCTGAATATATACATCGTTTTTTTTTTTTTTTTTTTTTTTTGGAAATTACTGATTTTTTACATATGTAGCACTTTTGATACATAACAAAAAGAAACAAAAATTACATGACACTTTGCAAGAGGTAGCCCTTTTTGATGCACCCAGTTAAATTCGATGGTTGTTTTTCTTAATGTAACCTCCACTTCTATCCCAACCAACCAAAGAACAAGCTAGTCAAGTTTCGTTCAGTATTCTAAAGTGATTGGCAATCGTAACTTCCTATCAAACACCTTGAAGATCGAGGCCATACATGTATTGGTAGATCGTGCGCGTGCAAATTTCTTATCACTATGTGAATTGTGCTAGAATCAGGGTGCCTAAATATCTAGACTAAGACTCCTAATAAAAATACATATTTGCACAAGAGTCAACATTTCAAGGTAAATGAGCTCCATTTTTTATGATTTTTTCATTTTTTAATTTTTTTGAATTTTGATTTTTTAATTTTTTTGGAATTTTTCAATTTTTTTCAAAAAGGAGTTTTGTTTTCAATTATGGCATAATTATCGTGGTATCTACTCTATACCCCCAAACCTAAACTAAACATTGTCCTCAATGTTTCAAAATATGGAAAGGATTAAAATGCAACATATGGAAAGGGACATGCTGAGTAGAGTAAAAGGAGAGAGAATACCCGATTTCGGCGAAAGCAGAATTAAAACTCCGTTATTCAAGGCAAAAATCCAACATATTTCAGCCGAGATCATATTGGATTAGCAAAATATATACAAAAGGAACAAAAGTTTTTTTAAAATTTTATCTACTGGATTATATACAAAAATTCACCATACACTAACAATCTAAAGAGTTGAGGATCAACCCAAAAGACAAAGTGTAGAGGTTTCAGCAGCTTCACACAATAATAATATGATAGGCATGCAAGTGAAGCTGTGAAACAAAATGAGCTACCCCCAAACCTGGATTTTACAGAAGATATAATTTTGAAAACAAAATCGCGCAGTTTCGGGGGTTCATCATGCAAAGGTCTAGCTCGAAATGAACTGTTAGGGACGGGCAAACATGCATTATTCCAACTGTGGCCTCAAATGTTATATTTTGAAGCAAAATAGTCCAAAAGGACTTGGGAAGCACACAGTTCCAAACCTAGATTAGGAATTTTCAGAAAAATTGGTTTTACAATATTGGTACAAACCAAATCTAGGTTGGGTGGAAGGCCAACAGATTGTGACTCATGTAGGAGAATAGGTGCGTCATTATTAATCAAATCAAAATCTCCTAAATCATCTACACATGTCACATCATGCTCACAATCATCAATCAGTTTAGCAAGTTCACACTCAGAATCATCAACATCATCAACAAATTTATTCTCATGCATCGGCAAATCAGGAGAAATATCACAATGTGACCTAGGTAGAGAATCAGACACATCAAATATATTTTCATGCATATTAGTGTCTACAGAAGATTCAACTATTCCTATGTCATGTTCATCTTCACAGAATAATTGTACGAATCCCATGTCAATATCAAAATCATATGAATTACAATGAGTATTAGAAAGAACAACATTCATGCAGGTCGAGGGCGAGAAGCCATATGTTATTGAACCAACAGGTTCCACAATATTTTCATGTTCTTCTAACATATCATCATAATCATCATAATCATCATCATGGTAGCATGCATATTGGTCCTCATTAAAAGTGGTGGTGTCATTAGTCGATTCATGTTCCTCTAAATTAGGTTCATATTCAACATCATTTACATGGATGGGACTAGACACTTCATTAGGGACAACATACATTTCCTCATGAATTTCCTCCTTTTGTAGGTGAAGCAAAATCTGATCTAAATATGCCTGAATTCGTGATGTAGATCTATCGAAGTTTTGCTCACTGAGTCTGAAAGCTTCTGTGGTGGAGTCTAAATTCATGGGTGTACAAAATTCTTCATGTTCAAATTGTGGTGATTGGTACATGTGTGCATGGTCATTAGGGTTTATAAAAGATTGATCGCAACCCTCAAAGGATTGATTATGGTCCCAATGACTACCATTCTCACAATTTATGGGCATTTCATACCTTGGATTTTCTCTAGATTGCCTAAAATTATGCAAAATATGACAATTCTCAACAGGGTGGTCTAAACTACCACATGCGGGACATGCATAGGTTTCAGGTTGCCTAAGAAAATTAGATGTGACAGATTCCTCATGTGATTGCATTTCTAAAGCTGCGATTCGAGCTTCTATTTGATCCATAAGAGATGATTGTGTGAGTGAGGCATTAGCAAAATGTTCATTTTCACGTTGTGGCGAATGATGCATGTGTGAATAGTCATTAGGGTTCATGTATTGAGCTCGGGACTTTGGAAAAATGTCCTAATAATTCCTATGACTATTGACATCATGGTCCGTGGAAGGTTCATAACGTGGCATATGCCCATAAGCAAGTTCTCTAAGAGTTTTATTTCCATCCCCAGGAGCAGACCAAAATCCAGACATGATTGGCTCAAAAGCTAAGTAACTAGTTACAAAAACTCAGAATTTGGTTTTTAAAGGGTTTGGATTTTTTGGAAAATTTGGTTTTGGTGGGAGACATTTTTTTTTTTTTGGCAAGTTTGGTTTTAATGGGATATTTTAGAAAAAATTTGGTTGTCAAAATGGGAGCAAGTAAAATTTGGTTTTTGAATGGGAGAAAAGTTTTGGTTTTGAAATTAGGAGCAAAATTTTGGTGTTTTTTTTTTTTTTTTTTTTTTTTTTTTTTTTTTTTTTTTAAACTTAGCCTAGCATAAATTATCACACCCCACAAAAGAAAATAAAAACAACAATAAATAATTACAAGCCCATAAAAGAAAGAAAAAGAAGAAAAAGAAAAATTATTACAAGCCCAAATAAAAAAATAAAGAAAAACAAAAATTATTACAAGCCCATAAATTAAAAATGGAAGCCCACAGGTTGGGTTCTCTTAATGGGTTTAGGCTTACCTTTGAAGCACAGCCCAGCTGCTCAGTTAGGTTGCAAAAGCCCAGTTGGGCTTTGGATCATCCTAAGCTTTTGTCTTTGTTGAGGCCCAGTTGGGCTTGGCTCAACTTGTTCACCTTCTGCAGCTTACAGCCCAGTTGGGCTTGGTTCAATTTCTTCTCCTTCTGCAGCTTACAGCCCAGTTGGGCTTTATCTTACACCAGCTTCAGCAGGCAGCAACAGCAGGGAATAGCAACAGGAGCTCAGCAGCAATAGCAGCAGCAGGATCAGGAGCAACAGCAGGATAAGCACAGCAGGAGAAGCACATGTACTTGCTAACTCAACAAAAGCTTCAGTTTCCAGAGTTGTGCAGTTTAAGCAATTGAGAAGAGATTATGCAAATGTCTAAGATGATGCAGTGATGCTACAGCTACACAGAATGGAAATGATAATGATACAGAACAGAATGCTAATGCTAGGATGCAAGGTATAGCTAAGTAGCAAAGTTAATGAACAACTACAGATGATTACTAACTAATATTTACAAGACTAAAATGATTACTAAGTTACAACTACAGATGCTAAAATGCTATTAACTACAACATGAGATGCAGGTGGTAGACAGATGCAAATGGCAGAAAATTATGCAAGATATGCAACTGCACAGAAAAGCAAGGCAAAGAAAAACAACTTATGCGCCGCAACCGAGTCCCCGGCAGCGGCGCCAAAAACTTGGTAGGCTTCTAAAAGGTCCTAAAAATTATCCCCGGCCAAAAACTTGGTGGGCCCGGAGATATGTATAAAATTAAGCGCAGAAAAACGCGGGCCTACAGTAATACCGCAAGTGCACGGTCGTCAGTTGTAGCTCGTGCAAGTACGGGTCGATCCACAGAGACTGGGTGTGTTTTGGAGTTTTCTAGCTATTTTGGGCTCCTAAATTGCTATTGTTGGGCTTTGAATACCCTTTGAGTAAATTGGGTTGAACTGAGCTTGGGCTCATAAATGTGGACTATGGGCTTTAGGTCTTAAACCTTGTTTTGGGCTTTTGGGCTCAATGGGATTGAGCTAACAGTGGACTGTGGTCTTTTGATTAGACCTGGGCTTTGGTTTGTAAAGGGCCAATGGTTAAAAACCCAGGCTTTGGACTTATGGGCTTATGAGGCTTTTGGGCTCAATGCAGCAGCAGCAGTGGAAGGAAAAGGCAACAGGAGAGTTGCAGGGCAGATGGGTTGCAGCAGCAGCTGCACAAGCAGTGCACAGCAGCACAAGGCCAAGAAGACAGCAGCACAAGCAAGGAAGAAAAGCAATGCAGCAGTGCAAGGCAAGTGAGAAAGAAAAGATGGCAGTGAACAAAACAGTGAAGACAATAGAGAAAACAAGCAGATAACAATGCAAGAACTAAACAAAGCAAATACTAGACAGCAAAGAAAGATGACAAAACAAACCAAGGCCTAAGGCCAAGGGCAGGGAGGTGGAGAAGCTAACAGAGCAAAGCTAAGGCATGAATACAGGCATACAAAAAGAATGGGAAGAGAATTAGCTTGCTATGAGCACTAATTTCTCCCAATGCTCAATCAACACATTGCATCCTAAGCATACAAAAGGAATGGCAAGATAATCAGCTTGCTATGAGCACTGATTTCTTCCATTACTCAATCAATTCAGTGCTTCAAAGGTTTCTAGCCTAGAATTCCATTAAACTAACAGCAGTGAACTAACATGGAATTAAACCTAAACAGTATACTAACAGACATTTAAACAACAAATATAAACATTAACAGTGATTCTAGCAGTGAGATAAACATGAACAGGGATTGATTTGTAACTGAAATTGAACATTAAAATTAAACATGCACTAACCCAAATTTGGGGGAATCTTGGCTAGCCCAAGAACCGTTTTAACATCCTACATCAGTTTCTATTTATAGCTTACATCAAATTCCTAATTTCTAAAAACCCTAATTTTGAAAACCCTAAATTGATTTGGGAAAAATCAAATTCTCTCACCCATGTGTGAATTCTGCTCGACCCATGCTCCTTGATGTCCCTCTGATGCTCTTCCTGCTCCAATTGATATACTGCAACCCTAGCTCGAGTTGTTTCATCAACTCCACACCTAGGTCAGAGAGATGTGGGTTTGGGGAAACGACTAGGCTAGGGAGAGAAAACTGTGGTGCGTACGGGTTTTGGTAGAGGCGGAGAGGGGTGTAGTGAAGCTCGAGGAGCAGCAGTTGCAGGCTGCCATGGTCGGGTGGAAGGAGGAGCTGGTTTTGGGGAAAATTGATTTGGGAAGAAGAACCCGATGGAGAAGAAGGGTCTGTTTGGTTAGGGGTATAGGTTTCTGATGCTAGGGTGTGAGGCGGATGTATCAAAGGTTGATGATCAGCGAAGCGAAAGCGTAAGATGAAAAGGTGATGGAATGATCCAACAGTGCGATAGGAACGACCGTTGGATGATGAGACACAACAAAACTGACGACTTCAGATGGAGTTAGGTACTATAGTGTTTGACAGGAGCTTCGGATTTTGATGCACAATGATGAGGCGACCGTTGGATGACAAGATGGATCCGATCTGACGGCTCTCATGGAAATGGGTATGGATAATGGAAATGGATTTGGGTAAGGGTTTTGGGCCTTGGGTATTCCAAGCCCATATCTTCTTTAAGAACAATTCTTCCTTCTTCAAGCCCACTTCTAGTTGATCCGGCTCTTGCAAACATCATTCTTCGCTTCCTCCTATCGAGAGTCTTTGCCGTTCCTTTGCTCTTTTCGCTCCGTGAGATAACCAGGATTTATTTAGTACCTAAAAATGCAAAATTAATTAAGAAAATTATTTATTCTTGAAAACAACGAAAACACAGAATATGGGATAAAATGTAGAATTAATGCGCAAAAGATGAGTTAAATGCCAACAAAAAGGGATAAATATATACAATATTTGGCACTCATCACGTGTCGACGAAGATTCTACTGATTCTGTGGAGGATGGGAATAGAGTTCACTCTCACGAATACCCAACAGTTGGACTTCCATTTGAGGCTCCCAGGATCAATAATTACCCGAATAATGAAGTGGTTGGTGGATTCGTCATTCCCAAGTGTCACGCACCCCTGTACACCAAAATTTGGGGAAGGTACAGGCATATTGCTACGACCGAAGTATGGAAAGGCTTTCTACCAACCCTCCTGACTACAGTTGCAGGGTTGTTACCGATCATTGAAGAGATGAACCGGATGCATCTGCGAGATGTCAAGAACCATGAGCTGCACAAATGGGACGAGATGATTTCAAACTGTGAAACCCTGCAGTTCAACATAGGCTGGCTTCGTCATAGTCTCGAGATGATCAAAATTCACAAGGCGGTGACTGCTGCTGATGCTATTTCTGCGACCACTGCCATATTGGAGGAGGAGAAGATACTTGCTTTGGAGTCGGCAAGAGTTGAGAAGGCGGTTCAGGATTTGAAATTGAAAACCAAAATTTTCCGGAAGAAGCTTGACAGGGTTTTCTATAGAGATTATCCTCTGTTGGATGGTTTGGTCTGAGTGATCATTTGAGAGAAGATTTTTTTTTATGTAGGCTTGAGATTTTGTTTTGAATAAAGTATATGATTGAAAGATTCTTATGAGATTCATAAAATACTTGGAATTTCGAATGAATGTGCATACTGCATACTCTTTTGGAGAAAACGGAAATTACATTTAGAAATTTAATACTGTGAGGATCATTCAAGCATGATACGCCTTGAGCCACTTCCCATTGATGATATTTCCTTCGACTCCTCCATTAACAGTTAAGATTTCGTAATATCCGCTAGATACTGCCTTGACAACTACATAAGGATCTTCCCATTTAGGAGAGAACTTGGGGGGGGGGGGGGGGGGACATGTCTTGCTGGATATGTTTTGCTATTTTCAAAACCAAATCTCTTACTTGAAATATTCGAGGTCTTACCATTTTGTTGTATGCCTTGGAAATTCTTTTTTTTTTTAGGTTTCCACATATTTTTCTACCTTGATCCTTCTCGATTCAAGCATGTCTAACTTAGCAATCCTCGAGTTAGATACTTCGGCTTCATCCCATTGCACTCTACTGGCCGCCGCGATTCTTGCAGAGGGAATCTTGATCTCAGCTGGGAGGATAACATCAGCGCCATAGACAAGAGAATACTGTGAAGTCCCAATTGAACTCCTTGGTGCGGTACGGTAGGCCCATAAATCCATGGGTAATTCCTCATGCCACGTTCGTGGATTGTCATGAATTGTTCGACTGAGAATCCGGATCAAGTTTTTGTTGGTACTCTCCGCTTGTTCGTTTCCTTGGGGATAGTATGGTGTGGAGAAAATATGTTTGATTCCGTATTCCTCGAGCAATTCGACAACATGTTTGTTGGCGAAAGGAGTTCCATTATCTGTGATAATGTGTTTTGGAACACCGAATCTGCATATGATATATTCTTTGATGAAAGCTGCAATTGTGACTCCAGTGTTGCTTCAGAGAGGAATAGCTTCAACCCACTTGGTCAAATACTCAGTTGTTGTAATGATATATTCATGTTGCTTTGAAGACGCTGGATTGATTTTCCCGATAATATCCAGTCCCCATCTGTATAATGGCCATGGACTGTTCAAAAATTTAATGGGAGATAAGGAGTGTGAATGAGGTTATCGTGAACTTGGCATTGATGACATCTCCGAACATAGGCGGCTGCATCATATTCCATGGTTGGCCAATAATATTTCTCATG
Organism: Papaver somniferum; assembly: GCF_003573695.1. NCBI lineage: Eukaryota > Viridiplantae > Streptophyta > Magnoliopsida > Ranunculales > Papaveraceae > Papaver > Papaver somniferum. The sequence goes on along the minus strand of NC_039368.1, from coordinate 11,035,906 downwards.
AATTTGGAGAAATAATTTCTTTTTTCCTTGGTGTTCTCCTTCGTGCATATCTTTCAAGATTGTAGGAATTTCGTGTTCAGCCAAGCATCTCAGGAGATTCCCACCAAAGATTTTGGGATACAAAATCCCTTCCAGGTAGACAAAACGTTTGTCTCTCTGAATGAGTTTGATTGATCCCTTCTTCTCTGATGGAAGATCGTTGTCACGAAGATACTTTATGTAAGGTTCTCTCCAGTCCCCAGTGTGATGGATTGTTAGAATCTCTAAATGATGAGGCGGTGTTTGACATTTCGGACAAGATCCTTGCAGCATCCTCGATTGAGATTCCATGGAGGGCCAGTAGTATCCGAGCCGCTAAATTCTCCTGTAGAGTGTGACCACTAGGGTTTGCCCACATATTTCCTCATGTATGCGTTTGAGTTGTTCACTTGCTTCCTCATCTCCAAGAAATCGTGACAAGGATCCATCAGGATTGTGATAGTATAATGCTCCATGTAGGAGAAAAAAGTTTTTTTAACTCCTTGAGGCTAATTTTCCCTTCCGTAAGAGAACTGCTCAATTCATGAATGATGGGCGCTCGCCAGTCACTCGATTGAGCATCTTCAACTTGAGTAAGCTAGGTAGATGATACAGAGCGCCTTTGTATAGTGATGGATTTGTCGGACCCTTCAAATTGTAGTTTGGATACTAGAGTTCCTAGAAAATCATCATGTCTATTGTTGGTACGGCCGGTATGGAAAATTGTTGCATCAGAGAAATGAGATAATAGTCGTTGCGTCTCGGTCCTGAATGAAGCAAGTGTTATTTCTTTGAGAGAGTATACGCCATTCATTTGGTTGACCAGCAACTTTGAGTCTCCTCTGATTTCTAAGTGCTTTACTCCGGCTTTCTTGGCTAAAGATAACCCTAGGAGAAAAGCTTCATATTCTGCTGAATTGTTGGTACAGTGAAAATCCAGCTTGACTGAATGTGAGAAGACTTCACCGGATGGATATACTAGCACAATGCCCGCTCCACCAGTATATTGCTCGGAGTGGCAGATCCATTAAAATATGGTAGCCATGTTTCTTCTTGAATGACTGAAATTTCTGGAAACTCGGGTACTTCTTCATGCAACATTGTGATGTCTTCCCCAGGGAAAGCAACAAGTAAGTATGCGACTGCTTTTACTTTAATTTATTTTGGAGGGACACATGCTATGCCAAATTATGACATTTGAAGTAGCCATTTTGCTGGTCTCCCGATTAAGGGTGCACACGGTACGGTTCGGCTCGGTTCTTGCCGAGGCCGAGTACCTGTACCCCCCAGAGGTCGGTACTGAACTTTTGGACCGGTACCGTATACCTCGGTTCCGGTACCATTCGGTTCCGGTATGGGACCGGTACGGGACCGGTACCAGTCAGTACCTTTTCAGCGAAAAACTGACTGCCTTTTCTTTTACCTGTTTTTTACCTGTTTTTTCTATATAACAAATTCTCATTCAAAGCAGCAACTAATAAGTAGCAATATTACTAACAAACCAAACAAACAATGTCTTGAAAATATGGAAAAAAAAGTAGCAGTAGCCACAGACACACACACTAAGTCTTGAAAATGAAAAAATCTGAAAAAAGAACAACTAGCACTGCAGCTAGTGCTGCGGTAGTCTTGAATCTTGATCTTCTAATCCATGTCAGCAGCACTTGTGGTGTCATCAGTGTTGATAGGACCAAGTAACGCTGCAAAAACAAATAATAGCAGTTAGTAACTATTAGACTATATCTATTACTGCCAAACACAAGTAATAATGTAATATGTTACCTTCTTCAACTTCAACATCATCATCTGGTATGTAATCAGATAGAAGATCAAGTTGTATTGGCTTCCTTAGCCAGCTTTGTGTGCAAAGCAATGCCTCAACTGTCCTTGTAGATAAATAGCTTCTACAAGGCCTTAAGACTCGCTTTCCTGTGCTAAAAGAAGACTCAGAGGCAACAGAAGACATAGGAATGGCTAATATGTCCTTAGCCATATGTCCAAGTATCTTATACTTTGTACTGTTGGTCTTCCACCAACCCAATAAGTCAAACTCCTCCTCATCATCTTCTCCTTCACCTTCTTCATACTCGTCAATGAAATATTTATCCAACTCTGGTTTTCCCTCATCATCATTTGGGCTTTTCTTGAACCTCTTACTCCTTGACATCAACTCTTTCATACGACTTGGCCCTGCCACTGGTTTACTTACTACTGCTTTGGCTTGTCCCTGGATAGAACTACTTGACTCCTCCTCATGAACTGAATAGGCATCCTTATGTTCTTCAAATAGAATCTTAAAATCCAACTTAACAAGCTTCATAACATATTCAACCTTAGAAGAATTCTTCCCATACAAGATCTCAAGAGCAAATTGTAGTCATTTTTCTTTCTCTCTAGGATCCAACAACATGGCAAAAAAGGTTGTAGGGTTCATCTTTGCATAATCACCCCAATATTTGTTATACTTCTTAAACATTTTTCCAGCCTTAGTAGCAATAAAAGGATCTTCATCTACATTATCTCTAAACTCAACTAGTTGCTCATATATGATAACTAATTGCTATAAGAAAGTGTTTTTTGTTACCTTAGTTGAGGCTGAAAATGCAACAGTGGCATCAAAGAATACTTTCAAACATTTGACAAGGCCTCTGGCAAAGATCCAGTCCTCTTCACATGGAGCAGGTTTCCTCACTACTACCTTCTTCTTCTTCTTTTGTGACTTCTTCTTCTTCCCTGTCACCTCAACTTCTTCTTGTTCTTCTTCACTAAATTCTTCTTCTTCTTCACCAACATTAACATCAATATCAAAATCATTAGCATCAGGTAGATCTTTCTCACTCTGTTTTGGGTAATAAAACAACTGCCGATATTCCTTATCATACCTTTCTAACCTAATAAATGCTTTTTCTAACACTTGTGCATCCTGTAGCATCAAGAATGTGTTGTTCCACCTAGTCTTAACATCTAATATCAATGTTACCTTAGACTCTATTCCAACTAATTTTGCACAACGCTTAAGCTTAGCCAACCTAGATGGAGAACCCTTTATATACTTGACAACTGACCTGATTCTTGCAATTGATTTGTTGTAGACCCTCACAACATCTTTTACCACAAGTGCAAGTACATGAGCTGCACACCTTACCTGAAAAGGTGAATTCAAACAAGTATTAGATATTTTAACAAAACTAATAAACATAATCCTAAGTTAGAAAGTTAAAAAAATAATAAGTCATATTCATATACATATACTTACATGCAAGTACTTAGCTCTCTCTTATGCCCTTGTCTTTGGAACAATACTAGTCTTCAAATAATCCATTGCTACCTTGTTGGCACTCACATTATCCAAAGTGATAGTAAACACATCTTTAAGCTCCCAATCTGACAAACACTTCTCTAACATCTCACCAATGTCAATTCCTTTGTGACCACTAACCTCACAAAACATAATAATTCTCTTTTGATACTTCCACTGCTGATCAATAAAGTGAACTGTTACACAGATGTAGTTGAAATTGTTTGGTGAAGTCCATGTGTCTGTTGTCAAACTAACCCTCTGCTTGGTTGACTTGAAGTAATTTTTCAACTTTTCTTTCTCTAATACATACATGTCTAATAAACATCTATAAATAGTCATTCTACTTGGCACAACAAATTTAGGCTCTAAGACATGCATCATTCTCCTAAAACCTTCACCCTCAAACTGCTCTAAATGACATCTCATCAATTATAATAAATTCAACAACTTCCCTTTTACATTTCTCTTGACTGAAAATAGTAGAGACTAACTGACCTTCATCCTCACCCAGTTGTGCAGGATTTAATGTCAGAGTTTGTTGTCCTTTTGGCTTTGGATTGTTAGGATTCTGCTTGCATCTGTTGAAGTGCTTCCACATTCCACTTGTACCATTATTTCCAGTATGAGCCTTTATCACCTTCTTGCAGTAATTGCATCCAGCATCTTGAACATTCAACCTCTTGAAATGATTCCAAATGTTAGAAGTTATCTTACCAACCATTTGAGTAGAAGTAGCTTCTACATCTACTGTTGCTGTCTCTGGATGTGCTGCTTCATTTTTTGGTTGGATTGAGGATCCAACAATTGTATCTGTGGCAGTGGTAGGTGTAGCAGTTGTAGGTGTAGGGGTATCTGTTCCATGAGCTTGACTTGATTCATCCATGCCAGATTATCACTGAGAAAACAAATTTAAGTGCTGAAAAATTAAATAAGAACTGAAATGAAAATGAAATGAAAAAATATGAAATGAAATAAGAACTCAACTGAAAAATTAAATAAGAAACTTGATCCATCCATATTCCATACTTATAAAATGAAGAAGAAATAAGAACTTCATAATTGGAAATTGTTCAAGGAGCATTGAGCTCTGTTATAAAAAATAAGAACTGGACATTGATAGTAAGAATTTTATGGGATCGACAGTAATAAGAACTCGGTCCAGCTCGGTTCCTGTGCACCCTTACTACCGATCAATGTAGGTTTCGAAAGTAAGAATTTTATGGGATCAGATTTGGCCACCAGCACGACTCTGTTTGATAGTGAATAATGTCTGAATCTCTGAATTGCGTGAACCAATGCTAGACACGCCCTTTCAGCCTTTGGGTATCGGAGTTGGGAATCCCTCAATGTGTGACTGAAGTAATAGATCGGACGTTCGATACCTTTTTCATCCTCTTGAGCGAGGAGTGATCCAATGGCAACATCACTGAAGGATGTGTAAAGTATCAGCGGTCTTCCTTGCACTGGAGATTTCATGACATCGGGTGATAGTAATATTTGCTGTATTTTCTGAAATGCTTCTTGTTGAATGGCTGTCTATTCAAAATTTGCTCCTTTCTTCAACAGAAAAGTGAATGAAGCAATGAGTTGAGCGAGTCCAGGAATGAAACGCCAGATATAATTGACTTTTCCCATGAAACTCTTGAGCTCCTTCACAGTCCGTGGAGGAGGCATGTGATAGACACATTTTTGTGTCTGAATTGTCCTCAGTGTCTCTATTGCTAGTGCTTGATTTTGTACTTATTATGATGTTTTTATGTTTGTGTAGGTGTTTTTGAAGAAATACACTCAAAAAGTGCTATTTGGACCCCTAGAGGACATTTGCAATACGGACCCCAGATTTGGCTAAGGGACACCCAAGGTTATGCGTAGCCCAAATTCATCCTCATCACCCAAATTTGTCCTCAGCACCCATCTGCTATTCGCACCCCAGAAAAGGATAGGGGCACTTCATCTTCAACATTTCAAAAGAATATTTTGGCGGGAAAATATTTCCATTCACTGGAAGATTTTTCGATCGGATTTTGGAGGAGTTTTTGTGCGAGTCAATCGCTGAAACTTTATGGGTAGTTGTGATATGTCCTAACAGAGCTGGTATGGGTGTTTGTTTCGATCAAATTTGGCTGAAAAATCCGTGAGAAGAAAACAGGGCCGCACGTGCATGAGAGGATCAGTTCACGGGATTGCATGAGTTTTGGAGAATTTAAACGTGTTCTGTTCATGTCTGATGACTCAAGCAACACTTTGGACCTTGACAAAGATAAATAAGGAGATTTTACAGATGTAGAAACGCTTGAGAAGCTAAATCAGGGAAGAAAATATTCCCAGAATATTTTCTTTACTGCCCGAGTTCAATGAAGAATATTGAGAATTATGGCGTGATTAAATGAGGCTGAGGAGTATAAATAAATTGTTGGGATCATAGAGAAGGGGGACAGAGAGTTTGGGGTCGAGAGGAGAGCTCAGGAAGCGTGAATCAAAAGTTTTCAGAACTCTGTTTCTGCTGCAGCACCAAGAACACGAAGAACAAAAGACTACCAGAGGCAGTCGTTTATGAACAGTGACAACGACAGACACACGAGGGTCGCAGAGATACAACAACAACAGTTCTTTTGTATCGTTCTTTCTAACAGTGTTTTGTTCATGCTTTTAATTTCATCAAGTCTTTATCTCAATGTCTTTATCTCAGTGAGTCTTTATCTTTAGAACATGCTTGCATTAGAATATCAAAGTCATCTTTTTAAATTTTTAGTTCAATTTTTAAAGATAAAGATAAAGACTTGCATTGATTTTAAAGATAAAGATAAAGACTTGCATTGATAAATTTTTAGTTCTTTTTAAATTTTTAGTTCAATTTTTAGTTCAATGCATTGATAAACAATTTTTAGTTCAATTTTTAGTTCAATCCATATTCTATCTTGATAAAGACTTGATAAGGACTCACTGAGATAAAGACTTTGATACCCAAGGACTCACCGGTATTACAAGGCGGTGCAGTCACGCATTCAACTTACAGAAACCGTCAAGAACTTCGAAGTATGCTTAAAAGAGTAACCAATTTGAATGTTGAGTTGCATAATCATTGTTTTATTAAATCACTAATATCCACCAATGGTGGAATCCTAGCCCCATTCTCTCTATAATTTTCACAACATCTTTTTAAATTAGTTCGTTATTTTTATTTATTAAAAAAATTCTAAAAATCCGCTTTCACAAGTCTTGAACGAATCATATTACTACAACAACTTTGAAAACACATCAGCATGGTAGTAATAACTTTTGTCTTGTCTGGATCAACCTTGATTCCATTTGCAGTAACCAGAAATCCAAGAATCTTTCCAGAAGAAACACCAAAAGCACATTTTAGAGGATTCATCTTTAGTTTGTATTCCCTGCATCTTTCGAAGACTTGCCTTAGGATGTCTAGGTGGGATGCCCGAGTCTTCGATTTCACCACCACATCATCAACATAGTCCTCTACTTGCTTGTGTATCATTTCATGGAATATTGCAGTCATGGCTCGTTGATGAGTGGCTCCTGCATTCTTCAGGCCGAAAGGCATCACTGTGTAGTGGGAGTTTCCGATGGGAGTCCGAAATGCGGTCTTGTTAGCGTTATGCTCGTGCATCTTGATTTGGTTGTATCCACTATAACCGTCCATGAACGAGAACATGTCATGACCGCTGGTTGCGTCGATGAGCATATCGATGTTTGGAAATGGAAATTCATCCTTCGGGAAACACTTGTTCAGGTTTCTGAAATCCACACAACATCGGATCTGGACATTTTTCTTCTTGATTGGGCAATGTTCATCAACCACGTTGGATGTTGAATGGGTTTTATGAATCCTGATGTTAATGTTTCTGGATTTCCACCTTGATTTGTTCCTCAACCTCGTGAATGAATTGTCTGGGCGGTTGTTTGACAGGTTTGGAACCGGGAGTGATGTGCAGAATGATGAGTGACTAATTTATCGTCCAGGACGGTCATCTCTTCGTACGTCCAGGCGAAGATATCTTGGTACTCTTTCAATAGATCTATCAATCCTTCTCGTTCCTCAGGTGAGAGAACAGAACTGATTAAAATTGGCCTTGGGTTCTCATCTGTTCCGATTTTGATAGTCTCAAGATCGTCAGTTGTGGAATCTGTTCCATCTTGCATCTTTCGTGGTGTATATCGAATTTCCTCAAGGGTGATTTCTTACTCTGGCATGATTCTTCAGGGCGGGGATAATTTTCATCGACCTCCCCTTTTAATTGTTAATCCTTACGATGGAGATAAATGACTCTCCCTTCTGCATCATAATCAGTAATAAAGTTGGACTTTTTATGAGTCATACCTTGACCCTGACGACGCTTGAGTGGTGTGGTAGACGACTTGACGGACTTAGCATATGTTGATGATGGTTTGTCAGTTTTCTCAATAGACTCCCAACTTGGGAGTGAAGTGCTGCATATCTTGCTTGGAGGTTTGGGGATACTCTTTGGAGGTTCCAGGAACTCAGCATCATAAACTGGAGCATAAGGAGACACGGAAGCTGGGATGAGGACAATTTTGTTGTTGAAAAAATCCTTCATACACTGGTGGTACGTTGAATAAACAATCTTATTTTCGTGAAGCCATGGTCTTCCGAGTATCATGTGATAGTCAGGGTCTTTCTCGATCACATGAAACTTGATAGTGGATCGAATTGGACCCACTTTCAGATCCGCATAGACATACCCGTATGTGTGACTCTGGCTTCCTTCAAAACCCGTCACCAATATGGGATGATGAACGATCTTGCTTTTTGGAACTTTGGCCTCCTTGAGATTCTTCATAGTGATAAGATTCGTGGAATCACCTGTGTCGATGAGAACTCTCATGAATTCGGAGTCCTTAATGGAAGCAGTTACGAACAGGGATCGGTTATTCCCTTCCTCCTCCATTCGGTCTTCCTCAGTGAAGGTGATGTTGTTGATCGAAAATTCAGATACCATGGACATTTGTTCAACCACCGGAGATGATGGAACTATTCACGCGTCAGATGATATTTTGTTGAGTGCGGCAAACGTGTCCGCGCGCTGATCTCTAGAGAAATGCAGCAGTTCACATAGATTCTCAATCAAATGTGTGACCTCTTGTTCCACCGGCTTTTCATACATGGTGAAGCTGTTGGCTCGAGGATGATAACCGGTCAAGGGATTATCCATCAGCGTCAGAGTTTCTTGAGCAGGAGAGCCACTCAAGTCTGATGTTAGTCTGACGAGGAAATTCAATATGTTGTTCAACGTCTCTTTCATCAGGTCCATGTTCCTTGTATGAATCTCCTGTACTCGTGCCAGTTCGATCAAGGTCGTGATTTCCGCATCAGCTGTTCCATTGGAAGGAGGAACATTTCCATTCGAAAGATTCTGACTGGAAATCGAAGTAGTTAAGTTAGACCTAAGACCAAACATTTTGTAAAAATGAGAGATTGCAACCGAGAGATTAATCTCCCACTGTGGTCGCCAATCTGTGGATGGGGAAAAACGGTTTGCTGGTTTTTTAGGGAATGAGGGAATCACCGTACAATGGAGATTCCTAGAACCGGACAAACTGCTCAACCTCACACAGATGCACTGCAAATGGAGTGCTTAGATTCGATAGATCAATTTGTAGGACTCCGGCCTAAACCAAGTCAATGGTCGTTCCAGAGTCAATTCGGTCGCAAAGAGGGAGATGGGTTGATCTGTAGGAGGGAAGCTTAAAATTGTTTGGGATCAGTGATGATCAAGGATTGTGGATGTATTGAAGGTTTCTGCAATAATGGTGAACTTCTGAAGTTGAGTTATGTGAATAAGTTTTTATCGAGTTGTTGACGAATGATGATAGCTGATGTCTGATGATAATCGGTTGTCCTCGATTTGGACTTATTTATATTGCAAGAATGATGAACACTCTGATCCCTGTAAGTGTGGCGGTTTCTTCAGTGAAAGAATGGGAAAGTGGAAGATCGTGGTGAAACCAGTCCCAGGTTGTGTGGAGACATGGTTGATCATTCTCCCATTACTTTTCTAACTCGTTCAACCGTTTGCACGACTTACTCACATTCTCATCGTGGATGTATCCACGTTCCGTAGGCCGCCATACTAAAACCCTAAGTGGCATCCCCCATTTGTGACGTGATTGATGTCTCACAAATCGTGGAGTCTGCATGACAGACATGTATTTAATTACTCACATTGACTGATTTAGAAAATGAGTCTATTTTTTATTGAATTGATCATGAATGACGAATTGTTCAGTGGAACATTGAGCAAGTATTGCTCGACAAATTACTGGATATCGATGGTTGGATCAATATTCGAGCAATTGAGCAAGTATTGCGAATTACTGAATATTGATAGTTGGATCAACAATTGAGCAATTGCTCAATTCGACGGATTACTGATAAATTACTGAATATTGACAGTGGATCAATATTCGAGCAACTGAGCAAGTATTGCTCATTTTAGCAAATTATTGATAATTTACTGAATTTTGATGGATTGAGCAAGTATTGCTCAATTCAGCAAATTATTTAGGGATGTCGTGACCCAGTAAAAATATTGGTAGATTACAAATATTATACAAATAATCCGCGTGTTGTTTGCTGGATCAACATAAATTCATTAGTGTTTGAATCCTACTCAGAATGATGATTCGTGGAGCGTTTGTACGAAACCCTAATTTTTGATCGATTGCTCATTAATTGATGAATCGCTGAAAATAGGTCATGAGCGAAGGAGAGACCAACCATATGGGACTATGGACGTCCATGTAATGCCCAATTGCTCAAGTGAGAGTACGCCAGGGTCTTGAGTTGACCGGTTGGTGAAGGAATGCCGATTAAATGTCAGTTTCATCATTTATTAAAATAGTGCTCGATTGAGCATTAGGTGATAAAACCTAATTATAGAAAAGTGGGGGCCAACCAAAATGGATGGCATGAGACCGACCTTTGGTGGTCGTGGGACCGCTGATGGGTATTTGCACAAACTCTGAGTTGGTTGTGAAGAGTTTGGAGCCAGTATGAGCAATTGCACAAATTAGGTCAAAAGTGTGAAAACGTGTGGGACCGGCTTATTGCAAGCCTTAGAGACGCCCTTGGTCGGTCAAGGGAGCATGCCCGTGTCTCCATAATGCTCATGTCTCATTCATGAGAGTTTCGCCATTTTCTGATGTGCGTTTGAGCAATATTTCGGATTTTCAAAAGAGTTCGATCTTTGGCTGAAATCCTCGATTTTGCTCGAATGAGAAAGTATGCTCGTTTGATCAATATTTTTGGAATATTAAAATAATAATATTTTAATATATTTTTCTTGAGTAGCCCAGTCGGTCATGCGACCATGTTGACTTTTGTCTTTTTCATGATTTGCGCAATATTTGAGAAAATATGTAGAAACCACGATTTTTTGGGAAGTTTCACAATATGAGAAAAATAACAATTTATGAAAGATTAGGGATTGCAAGGTATGGGACCGTCCACGGCTAGGGCATGGCCGGCCGGCCAAGTTGCCCGGTCCCGCAACACCTTTCCCTATTTTTTATTATTATTTTTCGTGAAACTACACAAAATTGGGGAAACCATAAAATATGGAGAAACCATGAGTTTTGCTCAAACAAGGAAAGTTGCTGAGATGAAGGAGTCTTCATGAGTTTATGAAAACAACAAAAATAAGGAAAAATAATGGAGGAAGCATGGGACTGGCCATGGCTAGGGCACGGCCGGCCGTCCGGTAGGCCCGGCCCATGGGCGCTTCTCCATTATTTTAATATTGTTATTTTATCTATCCTGTTTTATGTGGGATTCCTCATTTGTCCATATTTTGGATGCGCGTTCGCGCATTTGGGTGCTCGTTCGTGCATCATTGTCGAGTACACTTGCACTATTTTATGGGGCTTACTCAGTGGTAGTCCAGATGCCAAATTGTTGGGTATTTATCACTAATTTATGAAATTCAGTGGAGAATGATTCATAAAACTGAGTAATAAAAGTGAGTAGATTTTTTATTATCAATTCACATGATCAGCCGTGGATTCGACCATGAATTCGGAATAATAAAGTAGGTATTACCATTCCAAGGGATCGTGGATTCGACCATGAAATCGGAGTAACAAAATAAATGGTGAGATTACCATTTCATGAGACCAGCCGTGGGTTCGACCATGGAATCGAAGTAATATCTATTACCATTTCATGAGATCAACCGTGGATTCGATCATGAAACCGGAGTAATACATTTATCTATTACCATTTCGATCATGAAATAGGAGTAATGAGATAAGATAGATTATCTTCTAGGAATTCAGTGGTGAATGTCACGGTAGAATTTAATCTCTTGCGTATAGTCAGTGAATCAGCGAGTGTTGCCGACGTCCTGAAGACGTTATTGCTCTCAATCTTACGGAGAACCGCCTGGGTCTATACACGTCTCTCTACATAGTCAGGGAACAGTGAGTGTCACCCACGTCTTGAAGGCGTTATTGCTCTCAATCTTACGGAGAACCGCCCAATCGTTCTTCTATGTAGAGGGGGTCTCTCTCATGTAGTCAGGGAACAGTGAGTGTCACTGACGTCCTGAAGGCGTTATTGCTCTCAATCTTACGGAGAACCACCCAATTATGTTATTTTACATAGAGGGCACGACGAAATGCCATGGATCAAACGCTCAGCTAGTGGAGGCTTTTCGAAAGGCATATTCACCGTGGCTTCGTAAAATATGAATTGTCGCTCGTCTGAAAGCCGTGTCAGAAACATGCATCATGATTTTACGGTTTTTCCCTTTGTTGAAAATCCACCATCTACACGTTTGTATAAAACAACCAATAAGGTTGTTTTGTTACGTGCACACGTGCCCAAAATTGCACTCTTCATTTCTTACTTTATTTTCTCTTTCTAATTTAGTTTGTCGTCTTTCCTGATCTTTCTCTTAATCTCTTTATTCTCTCATGTAGTTCTGTGATTGGTCCTATTTTTCTCCTCCATGATTTATTTTCTCTCAATTTCTTTTGTTACGAATTCCTTTTTGGAAGCATAATAGAGTGTTTTAATAAAAAAAATAGGGTGAAAAATAATTTTTTCGCGCAAAAATTCCGCATGACAAAAGATATTTTTACAACTTTTACCGGTGAAAACCTGAATTTTCCTTCCAAAGATAGATGTAAAACAAAATTTTCGCGCAACAAAAAGGTGAAAAATTAACAAATCTAAAAAAAAAAGGTGAAAACTGACGTTTCCATTAATAGAACCTGAAATTCGAAATTTTTTCGAAAAAAAAAGAAAAAACAAAGAGAAATAGACAATAAATGGCATGTGAAAACCTTAAAAACAAAAATTGGACTAACTACGAACAAAAAAGTTTAATGGTTTAGCTATCAAACAACCAAGACTAGTGAGGGTTATTATCAAATATAAGATCAAAAAAAAGACGTACAAGGAAAATTAAAAGTTAACAAAAATCAGGAGAATTGAGGGTGAACAAGCGAGAGACAGATAGAAGACTAGAAATTCTTATAAGTAAAAGCCTAAATTAGCTAGAGCCAAATCTTCATACTTTCAAATGTTATGAACAATTAGATCCAATGGAGTTTCTATGATAAAGATGAGTTCATGAAAGACTATCAAATGATAAAAGCAGTCGGTCACGGTATCACTAAAATCTATGCATGGAATCTTTGTTGAAGAAGATAAACCACATCCAACATTTTTCTTTTGTTGAAATATTCCGTTGACATATATATACCATGAAACATCCCTTCTTAACGCAGTCAATTAATATGCAGAGGATAAGGAAGATAATAACGCCCACAAATATCGCCAAGATTATCAAAGAAGTTTATAAAATTATTTTCAATTAACAATACTTAACAAATTAAGGTTAATTTAGTCCTCATGAAAATAGATATTATATTTTGGGCTACATATATATCTTCTTATTGATGGATTTGTTGAAAAGAGATGAATCAAATTTGGATTCCTCGTATATTTCCACCATAAAAAAGAGAAGATGAAAAGAATAAAAGTCTCCGGGCGGAAGAGGAGGAACCGAGGAACCCTTTCATTTACTTACAATAGTTGGGGTGTGGTTATTTTACTTTCATATTCATGTTTGGCGTCAGTACTCGCATGTGTCAGTTTAGTCAATTAACAATATAAGTTTTCCTTACAAAAGATCATACGGTGCTTGCTTGCTTGCTTGCGTAGATGATAAAACAGGATACACCGATAAAACAAGACACACCGACGAGTCCAACAAGAAATGACTTTAATCCAAGGTAAGGCCTAGATACAATAGTGAAATCTGGATTATAAGAAGAAAAAAATAATAAAAAAGCTTAGAAAACACCCCGAAGTTTATAAAGTTCATTGCAAGCTTTGAAGAAATTAGCAAATTTTACAGAACAATGTGTTACTAATGTTTTTCCTCTTGCACGGGTATCATGAACCTATCCCCAGAATTTGTCACATGCTCCTATAATATTTAGGTTGAATGAAATATAACAGCTAATTTTCGCCTATATTTTTTACCCTAGTCCATTCCAAATAATAGTAGCACAAACAAAACATACCATAAAAACCATGGGCAACAAAAACAAAGATCGAAATTACATTACATCTACCAACTCTAGATTCAAATATGTACAAGTACGTACCAACCAAATCTGCACTAAGAAGCAGAATCTTAAGGATTTCACCACTAATATAATCTTGAACTAGAATAAGTTTATATCAGGAAGTTTAAGCACTTAACCTCTTAAACTTCCTAATGTCCTCCAAAAGGGATGCCGCTACAGGTCCACTTACAAATGGATCTGAATCTATTACCTTCCAGCGATCAAACTCGGATCTAAAGATAAATCTCCCCAAAGTGGTTGTCTGAAGTTTCTCAAAGAAACCAAATGAACTACGAACCGCGAGATGCAACTGGATTTGGTGTAGAACACTTGACTTGGAACTCCCTTTGAGAATCTTGCAGTTCTGCCTCCACTAATGAGGCTGAAGACTGTATTGAGACACTTCGTTGGAGTTAGAATCTCCACCAAGTATATAGATACAAGAAGTCGTGGCTTAGCTTTTAGTAGAGCAACAAATACTAATCCTCAATATTTCCTTTGTATTTGAACTCCCTATATTGGATCCTTGAGATTCATCCACGTGGCGTATGAGTTTCTACCCACAACATTAGCGATACACCTGGTAACTCCCGCTAACTATACAAAATATCACCATTTAAAGTAAAATAATGCACTTTTCATCTTCTCATAAGAAATATTTTTATCATTTGCATCTTTACCTTCGATGTTGTTTGAATTTGGTAGCTATTTTAGCTGATGATTAAGTTCTAGTTGATCAGCTCCAAAGTCTTACAACCATAGACCACGGACTTGAACTAAATATCTTGATGGATTCAATCCAAAAATAAGGGACATATATTTAGTTTAGGTACTTCAAACCTTCAAACTCTTGAAGTGTAGCTTACATGTTTTTTTTTATCAGTTCAAACATATGAAAAAACATGTCTCTTTTTAGTTGGGCGTTTGTTTCAGGATATATATTTGTAGCTTGAGAAGTATATATGTAACATGAAACACCTCTACAATTACAACTACAATATGTTATTTTGAGAAGTTAAATCTACTAAATAGAGATAGGGTTAGTTGAAATTTTTTTCTCCTTATTAATACGTTTTTTATTTTGATGTAACTGTTGTTAGATATTTTAATATAAGTGTGTGTTAAGAGAACCATTTTTAACTAATGTATAACTTGTTCCGATGCATGTATAATCACATATTTTATAGACACGGTCTTTTAAAATTAATAAAGACAAACCTTAGATATACCTAAAATCAATAACATCAATTAAAATTCATTATATAAAATTATGCTATAACTTTAAATTAAAACACTTATAATAAACTAAACCTTATTGCCCAGTAAAAGAAAAATAAATGGAAATTATTGAATCTTCTTACATTGAGAAGTATTTAACATCTTTTGAAAATTTCTAGAGTATATTATATCTGTATATTTTGGTTAAACTTACTATACTTAAGGTTGGTGGTTGATATGTGTTAAAGCTACATTGGAAAGATTCAGAAACTTTTGTTCTTATATTTAACTTAGTTTTTTCGCTGTAATTGGATGCCCAACATACTTGGATGGGTTTTTATATAGTGTTACTACTCATCCAGCACGTAAAAATGAGCAACAGACTATAATTTATTAATCACTATAATTTTAGTCATAAAATTTTCATAAAAAGTTAACGATAATAAATTACCAAAGCAACCGACTATAGGTAAGTATCTCTACATACGTACCCACACTGACAACTATTATCTTATGTCTTATATCGCTTAAAGTAAAAGTCTTGTAAGGTATGTCCGAGGTTGTAACAAAAAATTGTCTTATGTTCTCGAATATTATATTCCATTCCCTTCACTTGCAATTAGATGCATCAGAAGTTAACTAAGATCTTTAGAATTTTTTTCATTAGGTATGTTGTTTTCTGTAGGGAATTCTTCAAAGGCTTCGGTGGATATGATTTTCAGTAATAGTAGTTTAAATGGCTTTAGGCTTATATTTCCGGATCTTGAATAAGCGTAAAGGTAATTGCTTTTAAAATTCAAGTTTGGACGTTGTGCATCCCCAAAATCTAAATTAAAAAGATCCTTTAGTATGAAAAATACATTTTATTTTAAACCAAACCAATTGTTTATAATTTATTCAAGGGAATTACTAATTCAAATTGATATATCACATAAAAAATGTTGAACTATTGCACAATAAATATTTTAAAGAGTGAAACCGTGTTTTCTTCACCAATAAAGTATATAGCAGAACTTCTTGATAAGTTAATCCTTCTTTTATGCGTTAGTCCTTGGTACTTAAGACATCTAGTTGATGATATTCAATACTTGGTCCAGTTTATTTTATTTTATTTTATTTATTTTTATTTTATTTTGTAATGTTCTCTTTTCATATAAGTTTCGAGAAGCCAATTTTGTGGATGATGATTTGTCTAAGAAAGCTGTTATTTGGACTTATGGATTCCGCCTGGACTCATACTCCTCTAGACTTTATTGCAGCTGTACAGTTTGCTGATGTTTAGGGGAGGGCATATCTCTATTTTCCTAGGCCCTAATCATTTATCATCATATGCTTGTTTATAATAAAAAAGAAAATGTTGAACTACAATTTGCATTGTATAGGTCTTTGCACAATAATTATTTTAAAGAGTGAAACCGTTTTTTTCTTCACCGATAAAGTCTACTGCTGGACTTCTTGATAACTTCATTTTTTCTTCATTGAAAATAATCTTCCATCAGAGTATCACTTAAGCTCTTATTTCTGCATATGAGCTTAAAAGATTGCAGGATATCTATCTTTCAAGGGACTATTTGTAGTCCATATGTCAAGCAAAAACCCAAGACATTTTTCACTTTTGGAAGGGTAGAACAAAAATTCAAAATATTTTCAGCAAACTTTTCCCGAGTCTTGCTAATATGAGGAAACAAATAGATGTGGGAAGGGAAATTTTTTGAATGAAAGTAAAACTTTATAGAAATGTAAGACTGACTCGAATGATTAGGAACGGAATAATGCTCATTTTTTAAACATTTTGAGTATAATTATGAGGTTTGATTTTGCAATTTGAATCATGTAGGATGATTTAATTATTTTACAAAGCAAGTTGTCAATCACGTTAAATCAAAGAGAAATATGAAGTAGAAACGGATAAGGAATTTATAATGATCAACTATTGTATGGGAGTTTTTATTTGGATAACTCAAATGTGATCTTAGGGTTTAGGTAAACTATTAATTACAGGGATAATTGGGAAAAAATCCTCCAAATCTATTATTTTATCTTACAAATTTTGAATATTAATTAATTCCGTCCATATTCTCTTCATATCGATTTATTCCCTCTATTAACAAGACTCCACCGCCTTGAATCTTTCACGGATTTTTGTTGAACTATTTTGAGAAAACATGATATCAACATCACACCGTTCTCCCCATATTTCAATGCTTATTCTTTCATTACGAGTTTTCTTGCACCGTTCAAGCTTTGGCCAGCCTTGGACTAATGCATAGGCTATTTCTTGGCCTATTATTCACTCTCGCATCATCCTTGAGTTTGGGACAACTCAATTCTATGGATATGCATTAGCGCCAACATCGGATGTTGTATTTGTCAACTTGGCCTTGTCTTACCTTTTTCAATGAAGCTTCATTGTATCGCCCAATAAACTTTATTACCTGACCATTGACTCTACTGTATAGCACCATCTTGACGCTTTACTGTCCCTGCAGGGTCTTGCTATCTTAGCGCTTCATGGTCTATACAGTGTAACGCCATCATGGATAAACACTGACTAGGCCGGCTATACTGTAACACGTAAAAGTTACTGGAACTTCCCGGTTCAACCACGTTCCCATTTAGAAAATATGTAATAATAAAAGTTGCGCAATCAGTTACCACATTAATTTAAGGGGTTTAGTGCCAGAGGGTAAAGAATCATTTTCCGCTTTAACGGGTAGGCCCGTAGGGTTGTTTAAGCTAGAACGAATGGTGCTCTTACTACTAGTGGGGGAGTCTATGTTGGAGTCAACAAGGATGGAGCTGGTGGAAATGGAGATTCGATTGGGATTTCAGAAAAACCTAAAATGGAGATCTCTATTTGGGGGAAACAATGATTGGGGCAGCACTGTAGATTCAACAACCTGCAAATTGTCTTTCCATAAACCACATTCAATTGATGGTAAGTTGAAATCAATCATCTCTCCATCTGATTTAGTCGATGTATAAGGCTTGCGACAAATTTCTAGTTGGGTGTTTTGTTAGATTACCTTTTTACCAAGTGAAAGAAACAATGGATCAAGCTTGGAAGCTTAAAGGGGCTTTTAGAATTTCTCTTCTTTGATTTTGATTTAGATGAAGATAGAGTTACTATCAGGGAATTAGGGTCACTAGCTATTTAAAGTAGATTATTTTTAATTCGTCCATAGCAGGATTTTTTATTGAGCAAGACATTCTTGAAATGAAATCGGTACTATATGGATGAACTTGAGGAATATTCCAACTCACCTATGTAATGCAAAATGGCTAAGTATGATTACTAGTGTAGTTGGAGCCCTATCGTTTGCTGATCACAATATTCTAGCTAGAACCAGAATGAGATATGCTAGAGTATGTATCGAAATGGAGGAAGAGTTCCTTTCTTTTATTCATGTTTTATATGATGACAAAGAATTTAAGGTTTCAATTGAATATACTTGGAAACCTACAAGACGTAAGAATTGTGCTACATTTGGCCACTCATGTGCTAAATGTCCTAAGGCCAGCAAGAAGGTGTGGATGCCTAAACCAAAAGAGTATATATGCTAAAGAAAGCATCGGGGCATTGAAAGAGAACCAAAGCTCTGGTAAGGTGGTGGAAGCTTTAGATGGATTTTCTTTTCCTCCACTGGGCACTCCAAGAAGAGCACTGGCTTTGATAAGTCTGTCTACCTTTTGCTCACAGGTCAGAGGAACAGTCTGCCAATGGAGGTGCCACACCGTCGGCTGTCAATGGAGAAGGAGCACAGACATGAGTGGTTACATCATATTTTTAGAATAGGGTTTTGCTGATCCAGTTGGTTTTTGAAGCTTTAGCATTTTGGTTTATCTTGAAACTTTAGCATCTTGGTTTATCTATACAAAGTTGTCTCTTGGTAAGTAACTTGTAGGATTATTTGTTTTGTGTTATTGGTTTGTACTTTGCCATCCCTGGTTTGAGCTATCCTAAGTTTTTGAACTCAAAGGTAATTACAATCCTTAAAGTATCTCTTTTCGTCAATTTCTTTTATTCAAGAGAAATACTTTCCCTAAACCTAACAACAAAATACTTTTCTTGATCTATATCCTAGTTAGTAAGTTCGCGAATGATTCGCGAATCATTCGCGAATTTTTCCGTATTACGAATTTTACCGTCTTATTCGCGTACGTTTGCAACTCCGAACCCAAGTCGCGTATTATGTGGCATTCCCGGATTATTCGCGAACCGTTCACGAATTTTACGTATTCCGAATGATACGTCCGCTTAATTCGCCATAAATTCTTTAGCTTTTACTTTTCAAAGACTCCACTTTTTGGGCTTTACTGCCTTCCGAGCATACACGACCGAATATTAGACGTGTTGTAATTTTTATGAAACAAAAACGACTGAAGAGATTTGAAGGTGAAGGTGAGAGAGATCTCAAACTCACTAACCAAGCATCTAAATCACCATACGACGTCCTCTTGGATAACTAATGTTGTATATATTATTGATATCATCATATTAAGTTTATTTTTTCTTTAAATAACTCACACATATGCATAAAAATTGGTCTATGACCTTATAAATACAAATTATTTGTTATATATAGATACCGAATTTTCAGAGTCGAACTCACATTTATAAATCGAATTATACACGTACGTATGCCGTTCCGAATTACTGACGAATCAGGTCCCGTTGACCGAATTTTGGACCGAATCTGGATTTTACAAAACCGTATAATACTCGTACGTTTGACGTTCCGTACGTTTGCCGAATCCCGAATTGCTAACTAGGATCTATATTATAAAATTTCTTTTTTTTTGGAATGTTCAATAAGGTTACTTGACGAGTTGAGAAGTATTTAACATCAAAAATACTTCTAGAATTAGAATTACAATATGTTATCTGACTAGTACGACGACTCTAATTAGTTAAAGCTACCAAAAAAAAGTTAAGGTTAGTGGTTAACGTGTGTTAAATCCATATTTAAAAATTTCCTCATTATCAATGTTTGATTCTTGTTGTTGAAAAGATGAATGTTGGGTTTTGTTTTATTGCTAAAAAAACCAATGTATAATTCTTTTTTGCTAGGGAAATTCACATGGAAATAAAATTTTACATAAAATTGGTCAAAAAGACCAAAAGCAAGAATTTCTGGGTGAAATAGATTTCTAGGTTTAGATACTGTTTATATAGCCAAAAATCAGAAATATACTGTTTAAATAACTAATTTGGTTATTTCACCCAGAATATTTTTTATGAATTAATTGGAACAGACCAATATGTCCTTATGTTCTTCAAATGTTTACTAGGTTGGGGAAGAACAGAGTAATCTGCAAAAAAACAGAGTACAACAAAAAAAAAAAACAGAATTAATTGCTATGTTTTACAAATTAATTGCAAGCAAACCAGAGTACGTAAAACATATCAAAAAACAGAGTACGTAAAACAGACTAAAAACAGAGTACGTAAAACAGAGCAAAAAAAAACAGAGTACAACAGAAAAAAAACAAAATACAGCAAAACAAAGCAAAAAACAGAGTTCTGTTATGTCATGATTCGGAAACTGCGTGACCCTTGGTGTCATACAGGAGACGAAAGTTCTCGTTCGTCTTGGGAATCGAAACAACATCTATTAAGGTTGACAAAGAAGCAATATCAGGGTTTCACATACTTCTAAGGTCAAGACATGGTAACCAGCATACATTAAGGGACATGAAACAAACATACGGGGCTCAATAAGAAAGCATATAAAACAACTTCCACAATAATGAATTATCTCCTAAAGAGGTGCACATTTTCTATGCCCATCAAAATGCTGTAGGTAGGAAGAAGGTTAAGAACAATCCTTTGGAGATATGCTCAAAAGTTAAAAATGTCTTGATTCAAGAGAAAAATGAGACTAAAGAAAAATGAGACTAAACGGAAGAATCAGATAAAGGAGGATATTATACACACATACCCATGAATCCAGATGGATAGGTCTTGTCTGTCTTCACTTTTCCATCAACAAGAATGTGCCTTTGCATCAAAATAGCAATAACCTCACGGTATGTAAGGGCGTACTTCAACCTGTTTCGCAGGATAAGAATCAAGGGAAGACATTCCCTGGATTTGTGTGGACCTGATGATGGCTTGGGAGCCTACACAACAAAAAATTTCGCATAGCGAGTAAGTATCCCAACCTTTCCAGCCATACGCAAATTTAAAAACTAAATCGATCATTTACTTACAAATGCGCCTCCAAGTTAGTGTTTCGGCCATCTTCTTCCAAGCCTGCTCAAGAATATGTCATTTATAGCCATGAAATGGTGCATCCGTGAATATCGCCAGAAGCAAGAGCTTTAACATTCCCTTGCGCCACGAATAACATTTCAAGTACCACATCCCACATGGTTAACTCCTTATCCTCCCCCACACACTAACTCCAACCCATGTCCCCTTCAGGGATGTATCCACCAATAGTACCATAACATTCATGCCCACTTACATGGAGAAACCAAATTCCACCAAACATAAAACTGGATGAAACCAGTTTCATCTGAGTTTAAAAATGAGCGAAACTAAACTCAACCCGATCTAACACACAATGAAACCAGTTTCATCCTATATTAGACATAGGTGAAGCTAAATTCAAGCCAACGTAACATTAAATGAAACTATAACCATCCTAGTTTAAACATGGGTGAAACCAAATTCAATCCACTGTTGAATTAGATGAAACTGGTTTCATCCTGGTTCAAACATGGATGAAAACAAAATTCTATTCAATCTAAGAAAGGATGAAACCAGTTTCATCCTAGTTTAAACTTGTACGAAAACAAATTCCACCAAACATAAAACTGGATGAAACCAGTTTCATCTGAGTTTAAAAATGAGTGAAACTAAACTCAACCCGATCTGACATACAATGAAACCAGTTTCATCTTATATTAGACATAGGTGAAGCTAAATTCAAGCCAACATAACATTAGATGAAACTATTACCATCCTAGTTTAACCATGGGTGAAACCAAATTCAATCCACTGTTGAATTGGATGAAACTGGTTTCATCCTGGTTCAAACATGGATGAAAACAAAATTCTATTCAATCTAAGAAAGGATGAAACCAGTTCAATTTAACTCAATTTAAAACGGGATGAAACCAGTTTCATCCTAGTGTAAATGTGGATGGAACCAAATTCAGTTTCATCCTAATCATTAGAATTAGGTACACCAATACATCACATATTAAACCTGGATGAAACTAATTTCATCCTATTTTATAGTAACATGGTTCACCAATAACAACTCAATACAACTTCACAGCATACACACCAATTTCACAACAAATTTCAGGTTTACAAAAACTTTGACCAGATTTAATAGAACTTAAATGTATGATTTCAGTTTCGTCCAATTTTAAATGGGTAATGTGCAAAATTTCCTTAAAATTAAGCATGTGAGAAGATTATGGTGAAATTAAGAAGCAAATGAAACCAATTTCAAAATCATAAAAAAATAAATCAAAGAAAACCTAAAATTAATAGATAGAAATGGTAATTACCCTGTTTGTGGTGATGATTAAGCAATTAATTGGATAGGGTTTTTGGTGGTGATGTTGATTCGTGAAGATGAAACTAACTAGGGTTTATTGGGTGGTGGTGGATGTCGAATATCAATATTCGGTATTTTGTGGAAGTGAATCATTCTTAAAGACCCTGAAAATGGTGGGGGAAGGTGGTGGTGTTGGCTGTACTTGTTGTAGATGGTGTTGGTTGTAGTTATTGTCGTTGGTGGTGGTGGTAGTTGTGGTCATAGTTCATGATGGTGGTGGAGGAGAAAGAGAAGGAGTAATATCCATATGGTGGTGTTAGAGTTTTTGGTGGTGATGATGATGGTGTTGTTTGCCTATGACGATGATGGAGAACTCGGAGAAAATTTGGATCTGGTTTTGATGGGAAGAAGAATGAGTATCGTTTGTAATGGGAAATGGTAAAAGATAATGGAGAATAGGGATATAATGGTCTCTTTCTTTAACTGTCCATCTCACCCAGACCCAATTCTTACCCGCCCATTTGACCCAGAAGAACTATATTTTTGGCTATATAGCCCATTTTCTGAAAATTTTATTAGTTTAAGAATCAGAATAAACCTCAAATATATGACAAGTACGTAGTTACGAAGGTATTCCGTATAATTCAATCTATTAAGTGCAGTAAAGACATAAAATCATATCCATGTCGTGTCTATTTAGGTTTGCTTCTTGGAGCATGTTAGAGTTTTTCAACAAAGAATTCTGAGAATATATTTTAAGATATTCACACCCGACAGATTAGCTTAATAGATAAGCAAAGTTAATTCCAAAAAGGATAACCAAACTTTACATACCAACGCTTGGTGAGTTCAACCTAAATATGTTCTGATAGCGGTTACTTTATCTGTCTTGATATTACTATATTCATTCATTGTCAAATAATAGGGAAACTAATTTAATGTTTAAATATTATTTATACCTATTTTATTAATATGGTAAGGGAATTACTTTGTCCGTTTGAGTATTGTTTAATAGGGCGCTTGTTTTTCCTGTCTCAATATTATATATACTATATATTGATTTGGATTGTTCTAACGTTGTCTTCTCCAATAAGTAGATTGAGGTTAGGGTAACACTTTGCTTCATAAAGGCTTAGATTGTTGAATGATTTCATTCATTATTTTCATAAATGCTTAAACTGCATTCATTATTGTCTCCTTAAGTTATCGTTCTTTTAGAATTATGAATCATTGTAATGACCCGTCCATACACCGATACTGTCCCCACTTAGCCACTGCGGTGATCCGACATTGTGGGTTTTTTAACCGGCATCGTTGCGGTAGTCCAAAAACAACTTCCCGGGAGGTCACCCATCTCTGGATTACTCCCGTCAGAGCACGCTTAACTGCAGAGTTTCTGACAACTATGGAGCCAATTGTGCTGAAAACTCCACGGTGTTAGGAAAGGACGAACTATTACTTATATTACATTCGGCCAACCACTGCTGAATATAGGGGTATTACAAGCATATCAGTGATTACTTGAGTGTGATCCATTTCCACTGCGCGCCCCTTTAAGATGATATGCTCATTCGTTTCCGCTTCACTTTCAGTTATCAGAAGAAATGATGCAGTGAAGATATCCATTTTCATAGCTTAAAGCTTTAGCGAACTAAAACATGTTTATGTTGATTTTATATATGTACTAGGCCTTAACGCATGAATTTATGCTAAAATGTACTTTTCCACTTTTATATGATCATTGCATGCATGAACACTCACAAAACGAAGATACAAAAATATTAGTTTTTGTTAGAGCACTGCTCGGTCAGATTAGGATAGAAGTGTGTAGTTGAGCATTAGACTTCATGGCGTTCACCAAATGAAGATAAGATATAATTAATATCTTGGAGGAAATTCATCAACAAAAGGTATGTGGAGACAAAAACTTATCTATCACTCAGAAGTCTACTCTATTCTATCTTTTAAAGAGACTAAGTCGGATAGCTATACAGACTTTTACATTATACACATTTGAAATTTTGAGCCGAGTTTATCTCGTTTGTATACTTTTCAAATACGTGTTGAAAGCTTTTCAGATTCAACTAAACTTCATCATTTACTTGACGAGTTTAGTTGTTGACAATTTATTTGTTGGAAACTAAATATTAAGTCAAGATTATCATGTGAAAATTACCTTGAACATCTTACATGATTTGTGTGACACAATAATTTGATATTAACTTGGGAAGTTTCGTATTGATCGATTAATCACTTGAGAATTACTTGAAGCTAGTAGTATGTGTAAGATTACCATTGTTGTCTTCTAAGGATGTTTCAATAATTAAATGAGAGTTTTAGAACTACTACCAATGTCTGGATATAACACAATATGCGTACCCTGTATGCGAACTGTGAATACAAGTTCAGGTCCGGAACTCTTGTTTGTGAACTGTGTTTGCAAACGGGTTTAACTATCAAAAGGTCCAGAACTATTGTTTGCGAAAGGCTAGACTAGGTAGGTCCGGAACTGTGTTTCGCGTACTCTATTTGCAAACACATTGGTTAGGTTCTAAAATCAGTAAGTATGAAAATTCATACTCATGAACTCAGGTTCTTTTGCAAACTAAAGTCCCCGGAACTTTAATGAAATAAGGTGTACGATCTTGTTTTGCAAGCCGTGGCATTATGTTCATGAATTGGTTCTTGTATAAGTACTTTGTACAATTACAAACCAAACCGAATATGTTTCAAATGGTTCATATATATTTCTATGATATGGTGAACATTTGAACAACTCTCTTGAAGCACATTTAGATTCATTTAATTATCTATCATGATTGATTGATCATCATGTTTAATCTAGAAGTGTTAGATGAATATGGCTAAACTATAAGTGTTCATGTGGCTAACTTCAGTTAACTATTATTGAGCCAACACTTATACACGTTTAGGTACGGTTCATCCATATCTAAATATAAGTATATTTCATTTGTGTGTATCAAACTAATACCATCTCACAGTGGAGATTGATTGCTTATTTTCTAAGCATACTTAGCTTGAATCTTAAATAAGGAGTTCATCTTACGGCGAAAATTAATTTCTTTGTTACTAAGCTATCTTAGCTTTTATTGTAAGCAACCCTGATTTGAAAGACTATATAAGGGAGAACTCGAGCATCTGGGAAACCTAATCCCGACACTCTCATGTATCCTAGTTGCAAACTAGAGTCGATTTTCCATTAACCTAGGGTTTTCCAAAACCATTATTAGGTTAACAACTTGAAGACTTCATTTGTGATTTGTGAAGACATATCCAAATATTTTTTTTGTAGTTGCATATTCTGATCTTACTTTTTCTATGATGTTTAGTTTAATCTTCTCTAAGATTTTCTCGAGATTTATCTCCGATAGGTAAGATATAAAAAATAATCACAAAAGCTCTTCATCTCAGTCCGCAATAACTTCTTATGCTAATCAGTTAAGTTATTAGTTGAGCTTCCTGTACACCTTGATCTTTATCTAAGGACGAAAAAAATAACCAGAATAGACTTATCTGTGGGATACATATTTGTTTATGAGTCTTCGACTTTGGGTCGTAGAAACTCTTAGTTGTGGTTGAGATCAACTAAAGGAATCAAGTACGCAGAGTCCTGTTGGGATTCAAAAGGCGTAAGGAACGTGACTGTACCTTAATCGGTGTGAGACTTGGTTAGGTTTTCAACTACATTCCAGTCCCAAGTTAACTTGTAGTAGGAATGAGTTTATACCAACTTGATACAGTGTGGTGTTAAAATATGGACTAGGTTCCGGGGTTTTTCTGCATTTGCGGTTTCCTCGTTAACAAAATTTCTGGTGTCTGTGTTATTTTTTTTCCACATTATATTTGTTTATATAATTGAAATATCACAGGTTGTGCGTAGTTCAATCATAGTTAATAAATTCGACCTTGTTTGTTGTATAAGACTTGATTGACACTCGGACATTGGTCTTTGGTACCATCCGAGTTATTCTCATATCAATCAGTCTCGCGGATTTCTATCTAGTTAATTTACTGATTGTACTGACAAAGAGATAAAGATATTTGATATCTTTCTTGATTGAGTCTCACTTTTAAGTTGGTGCTCTCAGAATTATATTGGAGTTTAGTCCATACAGATTTCCGAACGAAATATTGGGTTTGGTTGTTATACCCCGCGTTTTCAGCTTTATCAATAATTTTTTCGTGGAAAATTCAGACTGAGAGAAGCAATTGCCTCACTCTGTCCATTACCTACCCCAATGATAAAGGAGTTGTCCAGTTACCATTGAATATTCTCTTGGGATTTCCCTCGGTAATTCTAGCAATGTTAATGCATTAGATTATTTTAATAATTTCCTAGAAGTGTCGTTTCATTCCCGCGATATCAGATGCTAATATTTTTCAATAATGTCAATTGTAATGGTGAAATGTTACTATTCGTTAGTATAGATTCCAATGGAAATTATTGAAAAGTACCAGTAACAAGTACGGTAGCTTAATTTTCTTTAGGTCCTTCATTCTTAGTTATGCTTCTCCATAGATAAGCATTTAAGGTTTCGAACGTTCTCATCAAAGATGTGTTAATCTTGATGATTTTGACAATGAATTATAATGTATAGTGTCCCCTGCAATCAATTACATTTTTACGATATTATGTTGTGTTTATTTCACATCTACGATTGTTATGTCTCCATATGAGTCTGTTTCACCATATCCTGAAATATTTCTGTTGGGTTCAATAATCAAAACAAAGAAAAATCAAATAAGAAAATAGTTATTGATACTTAGTTCCTTTATAATGGAAGTTATGGATTTGACGAAACGAGCGAGCTTCCCATATCTCCATAACAACAACAAGGCAAAACTTTGAAAAACAGAGTAAGTCACGTATTCAACACGCTTCCCTTAAGGCATTAGCGCCCGGCTACACTCAAGAGTGATTCTATAATCCTCACAGGACTGATATCTCCAGGATAAAACACCTCTACTACACCTACTACTAGCATATGTAGTAGATGCTCAACTTGAGCTTGGAAACTCCGAAAAAACCCTTAAGGAAAATCACGAACGTTAAAGAAATCACTATAAAATATTTTCCCTTGGGGGTCTCTCTAAAAAATAGAGAATCCCCTTTCCCATAGATTTTACAAAACTAGTTTATTTGTTTATATAATTGACAAATACAACTTAAGAAGAGGAACTCCCCGGTGTGGGACTAATTATCTTATATAGTCTCTTAAAACAACTAAAAAGTGGAAACTCCATGGAGTGTGACTAATAAATTTTTCATTCACAAAAGAAAACAACAAATTATAATTTTTATTAAAACTTTAAAAATTATATTTTATTAATCGTTTTACAACAATCCCCTACATGAATGAAAACTCAATAAAACACGAAAACACATATAGATCTTGGTAAGTCAATAACCCAATCTCACGACCCGAACTGAATGAACTTGAAGACAAATCATGTATGTTGAAGTCATACTAAGCATTCCAACGTCATCTCCCTCGCACAACAGTGTGTTGACCCCAGGGTCATACTATGGATTGCAAAAATCATATAGTATAGAGAGCTTTCATCTTTAGTTTCTCACAAGTGAGACTAAAGGTTCCTTTCACCAAAGTGAAAAAGCATGAACTAGTGAACCCTTACTGACCCTTAGGTCCTAAGTTCCAGTAATACCAAAACCATCAAAACAAAATCACATAAAACGTGCAGGAAATACCATTTTAGGCAGAGGTGTCCATGAGGTCTTGAACCTTTGCTTAGTGAGATATTACATGAATTACTATCTAAAGACAGTGAACTATGTCTTGAACTGCTAGCGTTTGATGTAATTCGCGATAACGACCACGGATGATATCTACAAGGTTGCTGCCAAGCTCGTGCCGTTTTGTCCAATTTGGCCCTGGACAAATCCTGTTTCTCATAATGCTCTAGAGAATTAAAAACTTGATGGGTCGGTAGACCGACTTTGTTTTATCGCAAGTGCACGGTGTCAAAAAGAGCACACAATAGCAAGCACGGTTCGTTCCTTCAAGGAGTGTGAAAACTACTACTAATTAATATCAAGAACTATCCAACCAAATTCAATATTTTCAGAGATTGTGGTACCAAGAAAATAAACTAACAAGTAGAATAAAGAAAATTTATAAGGAATTATAATCAAGGATGTGGAGATATTAGAGCTTCGGAATCCTTTGTAGGTTAGGTTTTACTCATGTTCTATCCAAAGGTTTCATTTAACTCATGTACAATAGAAAACCTAGCTATCGAAACACGGAAGATATTTCAGTTAGAAACAATAGACAAGAATTATCAAGAGGATATGTTTGTTTTCATCCTAAATATAGAAATCCAAAGTACTAGGCATACATGGCATATATAGTCAAAGAATATTCATAAAGCAATTGTTACCAAGGTTTCCTATGGATGTTGTTTTAGAATTCAACTCTGAAATATACATGCTATAAGACATGAAAAACTCATTAAACAAACAACCCATTTTTGAGAAACACAAACATGAAATTAAGATTTTACTTTTGAAACCATTGTTTAAGAAACACAAGCAATATTAACCTACAAGTTCATCCTTCATCCTAACAATATTTAGAAAATCATAGAAATTGATAAAGGAAATAAATTAAGCATATTGAAAACTCAAACCCTAGTTTCTCCCTGTGTACGACCTCCCTTCCAAATCTGCCTCTCCTCATATTTACAGGTGATGCTGCTTGCAATTTCTTTTATCCATTTCTCATTTTCTGGTATATACAGTCACCCACATATGTAATACTTCAAACATCCAAAACCAGTAGTCAAACTATTATATCCTTCTACAACTCTCATATTCTCTCGTTCTTCTCCTACTAGCATTTTAAGATCTAATTCTATATTTTAATTAGCAACATGGGTTTCATCTTACATGCAAATATTCTCAGACGATCATTTTTCAAAGGAAGGAATGAGGCCGAGATAATTCCAAACGTACATTTCACAGTTTATGTTGGTGATGGTACTCAACTCAAGAAGAGATTTTTGGTTCCAATGTGGTACTTGAACCAGCCTTCTTTCCAAGACATTTTAAGTCTATCCGAAGAATAATTTGGGTTTAATCATCCAATAGGAGGGCTCACAAGTCCTTGTAACGAAGCCTCTTTTATTGATCTTGTTTCTCAGCTAAATGACTTGTGATCAAACGACAACACCGAATTCTCAAATTTTGTATACTAGGATCATGCAAATATAATTTTTCTATAAAAGCGAACTTTGCTGAAGTACATAACTGATATTAATGAAAAGCACAGAAAGAAAATTCTTGTGAAAATTGTCTCAAGTGATTTATCCTCCGTCTTATATTAACTACAATCCTGGATTTCAATGCTTGATGAGTGCAACATCTTGACTCTCGATTTTAGAGTATTAGCTTTAATATGGTGTTTGAGGGTGGAAACAGTTTCTGCTGGTTTTGGTAATTTCGTGTGATGTGGGTGAGAAACAAATCTAAACCCTAAATAATGTACTGCAACGGAGTACTTTAGATTCGAGAGATCAATCTGTACAAGTCCGGCCTAAATCAAGAAATGGCCTTTCTAGACTTGCTTCGGTCACAAAGTGGAGGAGAAGGGTTGGTTTCGGGGAGGAAAGCGAAGAGAGTGTTGAGACCAGAATAGTTGATTCTGGAAGAGTAGTTGTTTTGTGACTTATATCAGAAAGTGGGAAGCTAACAGATGGGAAAGCTAGCAAACGTTTTCTGATTGTTGTATGCTCCTGACCAGAACCCGTCGTTCGGTGAAAATAGGTAATGTCTATTTATACAAGTCAAAGTGAAACGTACTCTGGTCTCATTAGGAAATGGAAAACGGGTGAGTAAATGGGAGACGGTGGTAACCGGTAACGCTTGGAATTGATGTTCCATAAAAGAAAGCGTTTCACCATTACTCCCTGTATTTACTAACCGCCTCATCCTTATGACACTTTCTAATAACGAGCGTAGTGTACGCCGCAAGATGTAAACCGCCAAACCAATACCCAATGAGCATCCCCCAGTTTGTGACATGTGTTGATGTCTCGAGTGTTTTCGTGGAAAACATGTAGCATATTGTTGTTGTATGGAAAGTTGAGCTTGGGAGACTTGCCGTCTCTGTGGTGACCTTCAACGGTCGAGATTTTGCATCTTAAGAGGAAGGGAGCCGTTGATTATTGCAACCTTTCGTTTGGTAGCCAGTGGCACAAAAGTATAATCAGTATGGCTTTAATATGTCCCAGTTTAGGCGCGGCCAAAAGTTAGGGTTTTGGATTTGGTTAGGTGCGACCAAACTAGGGAAAGGTGCGGTTGGCTTGGCATAGTGGGGCTAAGGTTTGGCATGCCATTTTGGCGCATGGTGCCGCTAGCATGGTTGTGGCTAAGGAAAGGCGCGGTTGGCTTGGCATGGTGGGGCCAAGGGTTTGGCATGCCATTGGCGCATGGTGCGGCTAGTGTGGTTGGGGCCAAGGGAAGGTGCGGTTGGCTTGGCATGGTGGGGCCAAGTGTTTGGCATGCCATTGGCGCATAGTGCGGCTAGCATGGTTGGGGACAAGGCAAGGCGCGGCTGGCTTGGCATGGTGGGGCCAAGCGTTTGGCATGCCATTGGTGCATGGTGCGGCTAGCATGGTTGGGGCCAAGGAAAGGTGCGGTTGGCTTGGCATGGTGCGGGCAAGGGTTTGGCATGCCATTGGCGCATGGTGCGGCTAGCATGGTTGGGATGCCTTGGCGCGGTAGACGTGGCTGGCATGGTTTGCCATTGGCACAGTGGTGCGGCTTGCATGGTTGGCATGCCTTGGCGCGGAGATGTGGATGGCATTGTTTTCCATTCGCACAGTGGTGCGGCTGGCATGGTTGGCATGCCTTGGCGTGGAGATGTGGCTGGCATGATTTGCCATTGGCACAGTGGTACGGCTGGCATGGTTGGCATGCCTTGGAGCGGAGATGTAGCTGGCATGGTTTTCCATTGGCACAGTGGTGCGGCTGGCATGGTTGGCATGCCTTGGCGCGGTAGCATGAGAATTAGGGTTTGATATGTACGAAGATGATGTCGGTCAATACTAAGGGTTCTGCCGTGGAACATGACACATGTATATAAAAAAAGGTACCCTGGTAATTGTTACGTAGGTATGTTGAATGATTCAATAAATGCGCTAGTGGTTGTAGTGACGTCATGTCAGATGTAAGGTTTTACGATTTTAACCCTAAGCTAAAAACCACCATCAACATATGGTCAAAACTTTTCACGTAAGGGTTAGCTTCTTATTAGCTATCTTAAGAGTATCCGCTAAAATTTTTGAATAACTAAAATTTGGAATTAATTAGTTTTCAATCCACCATAAAAAACAGTACATATAATAGTAGCTTTACCAAGATAGCTAAACCATCTGTCATTTCGATATGCTGGGTTTAACTACGTAAGTTCACTTATACATGCACTCTTTGCATCCATTTTTTAATTAAGTAATGATCACATATAATTTATATTATTAAACTCTTTAGCAGTAGCACAAGACTACGTACTATACCTTGTCCATCCTTGACTTAATGAATACAGTAGCATTCCGGTTACTATCACGATCATCATCAACCTGTTCATGTTCATCGTTAACAGCATCAAAAGAAAAACAGTGAACATCCCTTTTTCCATTTCACCATCAAACTATCAGCAGAACCATCGTCTCCGGAAATCAAATCTAGGGCAACAATTTTTTCCTTCTTTTACTCGTTCTCGATGTTGTTGTAGAAGCAACAAACTCTTTTTATTTTTTTATAACTCTAGAACCTTGAAAAAAAAAAACAGTGACACAACAACAAGACAACCTTCAAAACAATTCTCTAAAATCGAAAAAAAAACTTATGAATCTTCTCGAACTCTATCTCCTCTCCTCCCTCTCACCTTGCTCTGATACCATATGTAGGATCGAGCAAGAGAGAGGAGAGCACACGCGGAAGAAACAAAAAGACTACATTGATAATCAAATTCGGTGTACAATTCTTATGGCTCAATATCCTACTTATAGTCTCACAAACTTGATGATCACTCAAAGCAAACTTTCCTAACAAAGATAAAACTCTAAACAAAGCCACTTTCCTAACATAAAGCAAACTCTAAATAGAACTCTATAGAACTCAAACACCTTTCTTCTCAAGTAAACTCGATTTCCAAATATGACACGCTGTGTCAACTTTTCTTGTTGATCCTTCCTAACTGCGTCAACTACAGTTGCTGATCAATGTTTTCTTCTTCATATTGTGTCAACTATAATTGTTGATCCAAAACCAAATCACCATATCTTGGTTTAACTTCCAACATCCTCCCTTAAACCAAGATATCCTTAACAAAACCGAAACCAAATTATATAACTCATCACCAAGCATTGTATCTCAACTTCATTTCTTGTTTACCTACTTCAGTTGCAGGATTTCCATACTCTTCAAATTCCACACTGGACTTGCTTCACTTCTCTATTCAAATTCCTACATGGGATTGCTTTACTTTTCACCATCACACCTTGTGACGTCTCTTCTCAAGCATACCTTGCTTTATCTTCACGATCACAACTCATGGAATTTTCACCTACTATTGTCGTTCTCTCTCACACATCACCCTTGGTTATTATTTCTCTTTTATTCACTCTCTTATCATCTTCACAACCTTACTGTTGTTTCTTCTTCTTTAGTTTTTTTATGATTCTCTCACAATCTTTCTCTTGTTACGCATCTGCCACAAGCAATAACTATCACATAGTCTGCCACACTTTGCAGGTCTTCCAAGTTTCTACCACAAACTCTTCAGCCACACTTAAGCTTAACATGTTTGAGCTTAAACTTCAACATCCTACCTTAAGATCAAACATATCCACCCAACATTCATTGTCATTCTAAGTCTCTGAATTTGATCAACTTAATCAAATTGTACCAATTCTGACTACAATAACAGCTTTGACCTCCATCAAACTGTACCAATCCTCTGACAGCAATACCAACTTTGATCCTATTACGTCTATTTCGAATCCATGACTTAACCCTTCGAATCAACCTCTCACCCAAAGCTTCTTCACATTATAAAATCAACCAATGCTCTTCCACAACAACCCTTGCTTAAACTACCTCAACAATCATAAACATACAAAAAAAACTGTTTTCTGCAACATTTCTGACAGAAACTGTCACACTTCTTTACTGTCACAACCTTATGTCACGCTTCTTTTTTCTGTTTAGGTTCTGTAACAATTATTTAGTAACACTTTTGTTCATCTGTAACAATCTCCTTCAACTGTGACTTTAACCTTTGTAACACCCAAACTGTTACAAACTTTCAATAGTACTTTCCCACTTTTTTTGATAGCTCCGAACCCTTACCAAACTTCGAACAAATCTCTGTTTAATATGATCTCGACAGAATTGAGCCATATACCCATGTTTTTTGGATTTCCATCATGCCAACGACCACACGATCAAAACTACAACGACAACTTTCGCCTTGCCTTATTACTGCTATATTTTTCCTTCTCAGTAGCAGCATCTCGTTCAAACGGCATCAGTCTTCATTGATCCCTACAGGCTACTTCTCCTTCAGATTCGATCACAACAACATCATCTTCTCTGTTTCCTTCTTCACTGCACCTTTCTATTGATCAACCCGTTTCCATAAACAACTCTTCTTCTCCAAACTCCTGCTTGTTTATCTAAACTTCTAATTCTTCTCAGTTGCAAACTCCAGAACGAAGTTTCCCTTCTGCAAAGATATCCAGCTGATTTCTCGGCTTCTAAAACTCGTTCAGACTCACAATGACCATGCCTTTCCGGCGTCAGTTCTTCTTCCCGAAACTGCTTGATCAAATCTCACCAACAAGTCGAACTAAAATAATACCAAATCTCCTTTCCTTCTTGACTGTTCTCGATGAAACTAATATCCAAGTCTTCGTGACCTAGATTCAGCTATCTTTTTGACTTCGATTCACGTCAACCTTTGCAACAAATCTCTTCTAACATAACTCGAACTTTCACAAGTTTTCAACCCTAATTGTTTTTTCTTCCAGCAACTTGTTGCGCAACTTTTGTTAAGCCCACAACATCACCTTATGGATCCAGCAGCTTACAATCCATTAAACCTAACCTGTCGAACTTGATCCTCTTTTTTTTAACACGGTTTTTAAACTCTTTAGCAGCATCACAAGATTACGTACTATACCTTGTTCATCATTGACTTGATAGATACAGTAGCATTCCGGTTACTATCACGATCATCATCAACCTATTCATGTTCATCGTTAACAGCATCAAAAGAAAAACAGTGAACGTCCCTTTTTCCATCTCACCATCTAACTATAAGCAGAACCATCGTCTCCGGAAATCAAATCAAGGGAAACAACTTTTTCCTTCTTTTACTCGTTCTCGATGTTGTTGTAGCAGCTACAAACTCTTTTTTTTTTACAACTCTCGAACCTTCAAGAAAAAAAAAAACAGCGACACAACAACAAGATAACCTTCAAAACAATTCTCTAACATCGAAAAGAAAAAACTTATGAATCTTCTCGAACTCTATCTCCTCTCCACCTCTTCCTCTCATCTTTCTCTGATACCATATGTAGGATGGAGCAAGAGAGAGAGCACACGCGGAAGCAATAAAAAGACTACATTGATAATAAAATTCGGTGTACAATTCTTATGGCTGAATAGCTTACTTATAGTCTCACAAACTTGATGATCGCTCAAAGCAAACTTTTCTAACAAAGATAAAACTCGAAGCAAACACACTTTCCTAACATAAAACAGACTCTAAATAGAACTCGAACATCTTTCTTCTCAAGTAAACTCGATTTCCAAATATGACACGATGTGTCAACTTTTCTTGTTGATTCATCCTGACTGCATGAACTACAGTTGTTGATCCATGTTGTCTACTTCATACTGTGTCAACTATAATTGTTGATCCAAAACCAAATCACCATATCTTGGTTTAACTTCCAACATCCCCAAATGGTAAGGGCATCATATGTTTAGTTTTTTTGATTGGTCAAAAGGAAAAATTCATTGAAAAATAGGTACTTAAGGGGTACCTCAACCCAATAAATACAACCGATCCAAAAGAGGGAGATCGAGTTTGGAAACGATCACCCAAAACAAAAAAACAAAGAGCCAAAAGAATTTAACAAACAAACCATACACCAAACGTCTCGTATCCAAATCAAAGCGGCCGATGGAAATACGAATCCCATAAAACTATCATCATGTTAGCCGTTAAATCCAACATGCTAGTATTTGACTCCGCCCAGAGATAAGCTTGGATCTTAATATTTCGAATTATACTTTCCAAGTTTGGTAAGGGCATAATATGTTGAAACATAATAATACATATATACGACTGCAGTCTGCAACTACTTACTTGACCACACATGGAGTACTACAAAGGAGGCAAAACCATGTGATCAGGCCAAATTGTTATACCCAAGCAAATGTTGCTTCACCACTCTTTTCATTATTATCGTATTAAAAGTTGGATGAGTTGTCCGTCTCCCCTCTTCTCATTTAAGCTTTTGGTAGGGAATAACTGGTCATATTTCTTTGGAAGCAAACAAACAAACAGTCATCTTAATTAGGTATGAAGAACCAAACCATGTGATAGTATACATATTGATCTATGACATACACAAATCTGTCATCTCCCCTCCTCTCATTTCCACCTTAAATTTTTGGTAGGCACCTCGACCAAAATAATGGTCTCTACTGCTGTCCATCGTCTCTCAATATATACAAATACATATTTCAAGGACTCAAACAACCAAAACAACAAAGTTTTCGCATATTAAACCTCTTTCTCTAAGATTGTTCAATCAAGTGTACATCCACAACATAGTGATCATCTACCTTTTATTTTTCCCTTATTAAGCAAAAGATATGGGTTTCAATTTGACTTCAAAAATTCTCGGACGATCATTTTCTAGAGGAAAGAATGATGAGATGGTGATCCCCAAAGGACATTTTGCAGTTTACGTTGGAGAGTTTCAATTCAAGAAGAGATTTGTAGTTCCGATATCATATTTGAATCATGTTTGTATCCAAGAACTTCTAAACCAAGCAGGAGAGGAATTTGGGTTTGATTATCCAATGGGAGGTGTAACGATTCCTTGCAACGAAGAAATGTTTTTGAATCTTATGTGTCAATTAAATAACTTGTAATTATGTGCAGAGAAAGTCTCTCATAATTTTGTAAAATAGGGTCATGTTAATCTCTTGTACAAATTGACAATACAAAAATTAGCAGAATTTATACATTTTCAACTGACCGTTATTTTTTGCTTCAACATTTTTGATTAAGTGATCATATTTAGTTTAAAATTGGCCATCAATTATTTTTAATATCCATGGAAGGACTTTCCACAACAAGGAAAGATCTCCTGAAGCGATCATTGTGGAAGTAAAGCTGAAGTCCTTTACTTGGGCTAGCTCTTTCCCTTCTTTCTCCAATGCTATAAGCTTGACAACATAATTGTATATTGGACCTCGTAATTCTTCAATCCACCTTATATATGGACATAATTGTAGCTTTTTTTTTTCTTTCCTTGGTCCTTGCGACTTCATCTTAGCCGATCAAAAAACCACGGGTATCAAGAAGACAAGCTAATGGACCCTGACTGAGTTTGTGTATGATAGATATGGAACATGTGGTGGTTTAAGGTCTCTCACCAATTAATTCATAGGCCATATACAGTGTTAAAACCACTAGAGTACAACTTACTTTAAGCAGTTCGTGAAAACACAAAGAGTTGATTATTAGTGTGGAAGCAAATCCATGTGACTAACGAGATAAGATCTTCATCTCTTCAGCTTCCATCAAGTAGTACACTAGTCACTAGGCCATTGTGTGTTTCAACAACCCAGCAACAAAACTATTTAGAGATCCCTATTAGATTTGTTAGACATATATAGTGTTCAAAACTTAAGTCTTCAGATACCAGTTTATGCTGTCCACTCGTGTTAGATTTCTTTTGTATTTTTGTAATGGTAGTTGTCACTTGTCATATCTTTGGAGGCAAACAAACAAACACCATCTTAAGTAAACCGAACCAAACCATCTGATGTGATAGTAAATAATGATCTGTGAACCAACCAAACAAATACTTCTTCTCCCATCTTTCAATTTCCACCTTAACTTTTTAGTAGGCACCTCGTCAAACTAATGGTCTCTTCTACTGTCCGTCATCTCAACTATATATAAAGATATTAATTAGCCTGGACAATTAAACATGTCTGGACACTAAATAATCTTCTACATGCAAGATATACAACATTTATAGCTGTATGAGATGTCCATTATAGTTGTAAGAGCTCTCTCAAAAGGTAGGGCTACATGCAAGATATACAACATCAGAATATTATTGAGATTACCCACTTGGCCACACAATGTTTTGTAAGGAGGCAAACCCATGTGAGTGTACACTTATCGAATAAACAAGTAAATGTTTGTTCGCCAATCGTTTCAATTCAAAAGAAACATTTGCATAGCCACCTATTTTGCAATTTCTTTTATCCAGTTCTCATTTTCTAGTATATATAGTCACCCATATATGTAGTACTTCAAACATC
Organism: Papaver somniferum; assembly: GCF_003573695.1. NCBI lineage: Eukaryota > Viridiplantae > Streptophyta > Magnoliopsida > Ranunculales > Papaveraceae > Papaver > Papaver somniferum. Next base: position 10,997,613 of record NC_039368.1, on the reverse strand, counting down.
CAAAACCAGTAGTTTGCATATCCTTCTACAACTCTCGTATTCTCTTGTTATTCTCCTACTAGCATTTTAAGATCTAATTCGATCTCTATTTTCATTAGCAACATGGGTTTCAACTTACATGCAAAGATTATCAGACGATCATTTTCCAAAGGAAGGACTGATGCTGAGATAATTCCAAAAGGACATTTCGCAGTTTATGTTGGTGGTGGTACTCAACTCAAGAAGAGATTTGTGGTTCCAATGTGGTACTTGAACCAACCTTCTTTCCAACACCTTTTAAGTCTAGCCGAAGAAGAATTTGGATTTGATCATCCAATGGGCGGGCTCACAATTCCTTGCAGTGAAGCCTCTTTTATTGATCTTGTTTCCCAGTTAAATGACTTGTGATCAAATGACAACATCGAATTCTCAAGTTTTGTATACTAGGATCATGTAAATATAATTTTTCTGTAAAAGCAAACTTTACTGAAATTCATAACTGACATTAATGAGAAGTATAGAAAGAAAATTCTTATGAAAATTGTTGCAAATGATTTATTCTCCATCTTAAATTAACATTTCATTTCTTGATGAGTGCAATATCTAGATTCTAGAGTAATAGATTTAGTTTGGTCAAAAATTTCATATAAGGGTTAGCTTCATAAAGCTATCTTAAAAGTATCGGCTAACAATTTCGTATGACTATAATTTGAATTCATAGGTTTACTTTTCAATCCACCATCCAAAAACAGTACATACAATAATATAATGTAAATACAATTTACGATAGCTAAATGACTTGTGATCAAATGACAACACCGAATTCTCAAATTTTGTACACTAGGATGATGTAAATATAATTTTTTGGTGAAAATTAACTTCGCCGAAGTTCATACAATATTAATGACAAGCACCGAAAGAAAATGCTTATGTAAATTATTTCATCTGACTTATTCTCCATCTTTTAACTACCATCCTTGATTGAATTTCTTGATGCTTGCAATATTTAGAGTAATGTTTTAATTTAGCTTAAAGTTTTCACTCAAGGGTCCTCTTGTTTGATTGTATATTTAGCAAATCTTGGGTTCTATATATTGCGAATGGTTTTGATTTAGTAATGGCCACAAATTGTTAATATTGAGCAAGGCAACAATCCCATGTGAAATTCGATCCCGTCATATATAGCTAAGACGATGAGCCCACCCCTTATTGAAAGACGACTCTTTCATCATCACTCCTTTCATTTCCGCACCTCATAACGGTAAGGGCATAATATGTTGAAACATAATAATAATACATACGACTCCAACTACTTACTTGACCACACAAGGACTACTGCAAAGGAGGAAAAACCATGTGATTAGGCTCATTATCAACCCAAATTGTTAATAGACAAGCAAATTTTGCTTCACCACTCTCCATTATCGCAATTAAAGTTGGGTAAGTTGTCTCTCTCCCCTCTCCTCATTTCCACTATATATACGAATGGTCTCTTCTACTGTCCATCATCTCCACTATATATACGAATGCACATTTCAAGAACTCAAACAACCAAAACAACAAAGTTTTCACATCTTAAACTTCTTTTTCTAGTTTTCAACTAGCTTTCCTTTTTCTCTTAATCTTAAGTAAAAGACATGGGTTTCACTTTGACTTCTAAAATACTCCGACGATCTTCTTCCAAAGGAAAGAATGATGAGATGGTGATCCCCAAAGGACATTTTGCAGTTTACGTTGGAGAGTCTCAATTCAAGAAGAGATTCGTAGTTCCAATATATTATTTGAATCACACTTGTGTCCAAGAACTCCTAAACCAAGCAGGAGAAGAATTTGGGTTTGATTATCCAATGGGAGGTGTTACAATTCCTTGTAGCGAAGAAACATTTATGAATCTTACATCTCAATTAAATGACCTGTAATTAAGTGCAGAGAAAATCTCTCACGATTTTGTAAACTAGGGTCATGTAATCTCTTGTACAAATTGATAATATTAAGTGAAATACAAAAATTAGTAGAATTTATACATTTCAGCTGAATAGTTATTCTTTACTTCAACATTTTTAATTAAGTGATCATGCAGTTTAAAATTGTCCATCAATTATTTTTAATATCCATGAAAGGACTTTCAACAACAAGGAAAGATCTCCTGAAACGATCATTGTGGAAGTAACACTGAAGGCCTTTACTTGGGCTAGCTTTTTCCCTTCTTTCTCCAACGCTATAATCTTGACAACATAATTATATATTGGACCTCGAAATTCTTTAATCTACCCTAGCTTGTTTTTTTTTTTTCTTTCGATCCTTGCGACTTCTGTTCTACCATCGGTACTATGTTGCCCAGAAGAAAACAAACAAACCAACGTAAATACATCTATTAGAAAACTACCTATTTTCTAGTAATTCCAATTCACCATTTTTCGACCAGTTATATCAAGAAGACAAGCTAATGGACCCCTGACTGAGTCTGTGTACGATAGATATGGAACATGCGGTGGTTGAAGGTCTCTCACCAATTAATGGTAGGCCATATACAGTATTGAAACCACGAGAATACAACTTACTTTACGCAGTTCGTGAAAACACAAAGACGTTGATTATTAGCGTGGAACCAAACCCTCTTCCGCTTCTATCAAGTAGTCCACTAGCCACTAGGCCATTGTGTGTTTCAACAACCCAGCAACAAAGCTATTTTGAGATCCCTATTAGATTTGTTAGACATAGTGTTCAAAACTGAAGTCTACAGATAACCAGATCACGCTGTCCACTGATCGTATTAGATTTCTTTGTAATGGTAAGGGATAAGTGGTCATATTTCTTTGGAACCAAACAAACAAACCATGTGATAGTACATAATGATGTTTTACGAACCCACCATATACACATATTTTCTTCTCCCATCTTCCAATTTAAACCACAACTTTTAGGTAGGCCTCTTACCAAATAATGGTTTCTTCTACTGTCTACCATCTCAACTATATATACGTAAACACATTCAAGAAATTATACAACCAAAACAGTAAAATTTTCACATCTTAAACCTCTTTCTCTGACATCGTTTAATTAATTGTACGTCCAGATAACCTAATTTTCCTAGTTCTCTTTTAAGCAGAAGATATGGGTTTCAATTTGGCTTCAAAAATTCTCCGACGATCATTTTCTAAAGGAAAGAATGATGAGATGGTGATTCCCAAGGGACATTTTGCTGTTTACGTTGGAGAGACTCAATTCAAGAAGAGATTCGTAGTTCCAATATCGTTTTTGAATCAAATTTGTATCCAAGAACTTCTAAACCAAGCAGGAGAAGAATTTGGATTTGATTATCCAATGGGAGGTGTTACGATTCCTATTAGCGAAGAAACGTTTATGAATCTTACATCCCAATTGAGTGACTTGTAATCAAGGGCAGAGAAACCTTCTCAAATTTTTTGTAATATAGGGTCGTGTTAATATCTTGTACAAATTTATGATATTGAAATACCAAATTTAGTTAGAACATATTAATCAATCAAATGATAGTAATTCCTTGTCGATCTTTAATTAAGTGTTCTTATTGTGTAAAGTTCTTGTACTAATTTTTTAGAATCCATAAATAATCCATCCAAACCCAAAATTATTGGGAACAAATATCATTTCAAATAAAAAACCGTGGCCTGGCTCTGCCACTGGCGATGCTAACATATATTTAAAGATGTATGTAAAATATTGTAACGTTAAAGATCAAGGACCGCAACCAATAACAGTTTGTGATGGATTAAGATCCATCCTTACGCCAATCACCAAAGCATGTGATGCATACATTCGGTAGAAAATAGTTAAACACGAGACTGAATTGAATACTGATAATGAACCAAAACGGACTCTGTGCGTTAGAAATATCCAGATTACAGTATGTACAAAAGAATTTGAATGGGACAAAAAAAAACCAGAGCAGACTTCTGCCAAATGAGAGAAGACTGGTGCATAACTACCTTTCCTTCACGAGGCAACAGGGAATGGACTTTAAACATTTTCAAACAGTTTTACCCTGAATTATGAATTCCAAGGGGAATGTCAGTATAAATAAATAAGTATATGAGTAATTACAGATGAGAAAACAAGCTGAATCTAAGTTAGCTGATTACGGAAATAATGATAACGCTCAATACTCGTATGATTCATTCATTCCTAACAAAGTAATGTAAAATATAATTCATTCGTTCGTATTAAAGAAAATGATTGCGTCTAGTTAACTGTAAATAATCAAAGCTGATGAATTAGCTAGTAACACACCTCCACTCCATTAGCTTCCTTATTGGCACTAGTGGCTTCCTTGGGAGCACTTGACGTGCAATGACCATCTCCTGAGCTCGTCATACGATATTGGTTAATTGAGTATGCTTGGGGGAAGAAGGAGCCAATCATATTGGGTGATTTTGTGATTGTAACTGCAAGAGCGTAGTATACATTAGAGTGTGAATGACAGAAACCGCTGGACACTGATACAAAACATAATGAATCAAAATGGATGATGATTTACTGCTTAATTACCTTTCGGGCTCGCGCCCCCCGCTATAGCCTCTTTGGCAGCACTACACAAAGAATATATTGAGGTGGATTAATCAGTTCATACAGAGTTACTTAGAAATTATAAGTTATAATAATGTAGAGGATTTAACAAAATCTAAAAACAAAATAAAATTACCGTTCTCTTCGCTCAATTGTTTTTGCTATCAAATGGTCCCTGTATCTAGCCATGTTCTTCATATGCTCCTCCTCCTCGGGAGAAATTTCCGGCTCATCATGGATACTAGCCATTTGAGGAAATTGAGAGTACCTAACCTGCTGCTGCTTGCAACAATTCAAACGTTCAGTATTATCTCTCTCTAAACACCACTACGAATCATCCAACAAATTTCGAAACCTAAGATCAAAACGGGAAAAACCTAATTCACACACATAATTATTGAGATGAAACCGAAATAGTATCAAAATCAGCTCATTAAACCTCAAATTACCTTTTGGTGGTTTGCGGTTGCGACGCTGGTTTGATTGTTTGATTGTTCGCAGGGATCTGCAGAAGTGGTTTGATTATTCGCAGGGAGCTGCAGAAGTGGTATTATGTGATAGAGCAGAGCGAGCGTGAGAGAATAATTTGCGCGTTTCTGCATGCCGGTGTAACTTGTTTTTATAATGGGAAAAAAATCTTTTGTAGGATCAGGTTTGCTAAGGCCCGTTGATGAGAAAAGCCCATACGTTCCTATAAGCCCATACCCTGCTTACCTCAGTGTACAATCTGTTCAAGCCATGATTGCCCGATATCTTTGGATTTTCCCTAAGTAGAAAGAGTAATAGAGATCTGAAGCAGAGGTTGGGGGTGAATTTATCGTGGGTATTGGAGAGGCCTGACAGAGATAGTGTCTCCTGAGACTCGCATGGTTGTAAGCCAACATTTGATTTATGTGAGGAAGTTCCTCTCATTTTCTACGAATATTTATCCTTCATTTCAGAAGTATATCCCCTCATTACAGTTTTCAGGTAATGCAGCTGACAATACTGAGAGATTCACACAACTTCATCAAATTATTTATCGCACCTGGGAAAAAAATTATTCCATTTTGGAACTAAACATGCAGAATTGGAGCCCTAAGAAAATGCAGTTGTTAACTGTTAAGCAACAGACCTTCAGAACTCAGATTCGATAGTTGTGCACAAACTTATTTCTTTAATAAGAAAAACTCACTGTGAAAAAGAAAAGAACGGAGTGCAAATACCCCATTGTTTTGAATTCCCAATGTTTTGTTCAGAGGTCAGAGGCTGAGCATATATACCATATATATGCCCCAGAACTCTATTTTCTCTGCAAGTTTCCATCCTCCCCATGCTGCATAAATTACTAAGCATGAAAAGAACTATATATATTGTTGGAGATTTACTCATGTGTTTCAAATACATACTGTAATGTGGTTTTGTATCTGTCCATTTAAGTTACAGGCAGTTACAAACATCATTCCCTACCGTTCAAATAGGTAGAATCGGTTGGTTACAGAGAAGAGTGATAAAGAGAATTGCACCATTTGGTGAGGAGTTGTGTTGATTGGTTAACACCAAAGACAGCCGTTGCATAAGAATGAACAGATGTGTAGTTGGGTTCTAATCCTAAGAGACACATCGATTCATAATATGTTGAACTCCGATATAAACAGTGAGACTTCTCAACTGTAATATGGGAAAGGAGAAATTTGTCTCATTCGTTCTCTCTAAATCGGCACCACTATTGTGACACTTTGATTGCCAATAAAACATACTTCATTTTGTTCATTAGAATCCAGTTTCAGAGAGTGCACTCTAACCGGATTGTGATCGTTGAACCCTGGGGAATAGACGCCGTTAGATCGCATTGCATCTTGAGAGGCGAAATCTATTCTTAAAGACAATAACATGTTCACGCCTAGATCAAGTTCTACTCGTATTTATAACATCCATTGCCTTAGATTTCCAACATATATAACTTGGCATAATCTGAAGGCTAATCTACAAGCCAATGCCACTGAATGCCCTTCTGTCATCAAAGTGAGATGTTTTTGTAAGCCATGTAGCATGCCGCACATACTTTTCCTGGTGGAAAATGTGGTGTTCTTGTATTTATACAATAAATGAGAATGTGCGAAGGGAAACAAGCTTACAGAATACATAAATAGGGCACAGCCACATAAATAGGGAGTCCCAACTGAATGCGTCATCAAAGTGAGATGTTTTTATACACAAACCGCTAGCAGTAATATTCTTCATAACTGGCTCTCGTGCCACCCAGTACCACTAGAAGGAACAAAAATATACGAAGTCCAGGAGTTAACTAGGGACAAAGGTTACCATGCGTTGTTTGGCGACCTTGGACGGCTAGGATTTGCATCTAGGATGGAAGGATGGCCGTTGATTGTTGCACGCCTTCGTTTTGGTAACCGCATGGGAAAGGTCGGCATGGTATGGCGCAACAAGGTGGTTGGCATGCCATTGGCACATGTGGCATGGCATGCCTTGGCACGGTTTTGCGTGGAAAAAACTAGCGTTTTGGGCCAAAGGTTACCATGCGTTGTTTGGCGACCTTGGACGGCTAGGATTTGCATCTAGGATGGAAGGGTGGCCGTTGATCGTCGCACGCCTTCTTTTTGGTAGCCGTATAGGGAAGGCCGGCATGGTGTGGCGCGGCAAGGTGGTTGGCATGCTATTGGCACATGTGGCATGGCATGCCTTCGCGCGGTTTGGTATGGCCAAAACTAGGGTTTTGGGCCAAAGGTTACAATGCGTTGTTTGGCGACCTTGGGCGGCTAGGATTTGCATCCAGGATGGAAGGGTGGTCATTGATCGTCGCACGCCTTCGTTTTGGTAGCCGCATGGGGAAGGCCGACATGGTATGGAGCGGCAAGGTGGTTGGCATGCCATTGGCACATGTGGCATGTCATGCCTTGTCGCGGTTTGGCGTGGCCAAAACTAGGGTTTGGGGCCAAAGGTTACCATGCATTGTTTGGCGACCTTGGACGGTTAGGATTTGCATCTAATATGGAAGGGTGGTCGTTGATCATCACACGCCTTCGTTTTGGTAGCCACATAGGGAAGGCCGGCATGGTGGGGCCAAGGCCCATGGCGCGGAAGGCTTGGCATAGTGGGGCCAAGGGTTTGGTACGGACGGCTTGGCATGGTGGGGCCAAGGCAAGGTGCAGTTGGCTTGGCATGGTGGGGCCAAGGTTTGGCATGCCATTGGCGCATGGTGCGGCTAGCATGGTTGGGGCCAAGTCAAGGCGCGGTTAGCTTGGCATGGTGGGGCCAAGGGTTTGGCATGCCATTGGCGCATGGTGCGGATAGTGTGGTTGGGGCCAAGGAAAGGTGGGGTTGGCTTGACATGGTGGGGCCAAGGGTTTGGCATGCCATTGGCGCATGGTGCGGCTAGCATGGGTGGGCCAAGGCAAGGTGCAGTTGGCTTGGCATGGTGGGGACAAGGGTTTGGCATGCCATTGGCGCATGGTGCGGCTAGCATGGTTGGCATGCCTTGACTCGGTAGACGTGGCCGGCATGGTTTCCCATGGGCACAGTGGTGAGGCTGGAATGGTTGGCATGCCTTGGCGCGGAGATGTGGCTGGCATGGTTTTCCATTGGCACAGTGATGCGGCTGGCATGGTTGCCATTCCTTGGCGCGGAGATGTGGCTGGCATGGTTGGCATGCCTTGGTGCGGAGATGTGGCTGGCATGGTTTGCTATTGGCATAGTGGTGCGGCTGGCATGGTTGGTATGCCTTAGCGCAGAGATGTGGCTGGCATGGTTTGCTATTGGCACAGTGGTGCGGCTGGCATGCCTTGGCGTGGTAGCATGAGAATTAGGGTTTGGTATGTACGAAGATGATGTCGGTCAATACTAAGGGTTCTGCCGTGGAACATCACACATGTATATAAAAAAAAGGGACCCTGGTAATTCTTACGTAGGTATGTTGAATTATTCAATAAATACGCTAGTGGTTGTAGTGACGTCATGTCAGATGTAAGGTTTTACGATTTTAACCCTAAGCTAAAAACCACCGTCAACATATGGTTAAAACTTCTCACATAAGGGTTAGCTTCTTATTAACTATCTTAAGAGTATCTGCTAAAATTTTTGAATAGCTAAAATTTGGAATTCATAAGTTTTCAATCCACCATCAAAAACAGTACATATAATAGTAGCTTTACCAAGATAGCTAAACCATTTGACATTTCGATATGCTGGGTTTAACTACATAAGTTCACTTATACATGCACTCTTTGCATCCATTTTTAATTAAGTAATGATCAAATATTATTTATATTATTAAACTCTTTAGTAGCAGAACAAGACTACGTACTATTCCTTGTTCATCCTTGACTTGATGAATACAGTAGCATTCCGGTTACTATCACGATCATCATCAACTTGTTCATGTTCATCGTTAACAACATCAAAAGAAAAACGGTGAACGTCCCTTTTTCCATCTCACCATCTCACTATCAGCAGAACCATCGTCTCCGGAAATCAAATCTAGGGCAAGCAACGTTTTCCTTCTTTTACTCGTTCTCGATGTTGTTGTAGCAGCAACAAACTCTTTTTTTTTTATAACTCTCGAACCTTAAAAAAAAAATAACAGCGACACAACACACAGCAATACAATTGTAGTTCAACAGTTAAATCAAAAAAAAAATTATGAATCTTCTCGAACTCTATCTCCTCTCTTCCCTCTTCCTCTCACCTTGCTCTGATATCGTATGTAGGATCGAGCAAGAGAGAGGAAAACACACGGAAGCAATAAAAAGACTACATTGATAATCAAATTCGGCACACCGAATTCTTATGGCTCAATAACCTATTTATCTCACAAAACTTGATGATCACTCAAAACAAACTTTCCTAAAAAGATAACACTCTAAACAAAGACACTTTCCTAACATAAAGAAAACTTCAAATAGAACTCTATAGAATTCAAACACCTTTCTTCTCAAGTAAACTCGATTTCCAAATATGACACACGCTGTGTCAACTTTTCTTTTTGATCCTTCCTAACTGCGTCAACTACAGTTGTTGATCCATGTTGTCTTCTTCATATTGTGTCAACTATAATTGTTGATCCAAAACCAAATCACCATATCTTGGTTTAACTTCCAACATCCTCCTTTCAACCAAGATATCCTTAACAAACCCGAAACCAAATTATATGACTCATCACCAAGCATTGTATCTCAACTTCATTTCTTGTTTACCTACTTCTGTTGTAGGATTTCCATACTCTTCAAATTACACACTGGACTTGCTTCACTTCTCTATTCAAATTCCTACATGGGATTGCTTCACTATTCACAAGCACACCATGTGACGTCTCTTCTCAAGCATACATTGCTTTATCTTCACGATCACAAGTCATGGGATTTTCACCTACTATTGTTGTTCTCTCTCACACATCACCCTTGGTTATTACTTATCTTTTCTTCACTCTCTCATCATCTTCACAACCTTACTGTTGTTTCTTCTTCTTTAGTTTTTTATGATTCTCTCACAATCTTTCTCTTGTTACGCTTCTGCCACAAGCAATAACTATCACAAAGTCTGCCACACTTTGCAGGTCTTCCAAGTTTCTGCCACAAACTCTTCAACCACACTTAAGCTTAACATGTTTGAGCTTGAACTTCAACATCCTACCTTAAGCTCAAACATATCCACCCAACATTCATTGTCATTCTAAGTCTCTGAATTCGATCAACTTAATCAAATTGTACTAATTCTGACTGCAATACCAGCTTTGACCTCCATCAAACTGTAGCAATCATCTGACTGCAGTACCAACTTTGTCCTATTGCATCTATTTCGAATCCATAACCCTTCGAAAATCTTCTTCACCTTCTAAAATCAACCAATGCTCTTCCACAACCACCCTTTCTTAAACTACCTCAACAATCATCAACATACACAAAAAACTGTTTTCTGCAACATTTCTGACAGAAACTGTCACACCTTTACTGTCACTACCCTATATCACGCTTCTTTTTTCTGTTAAGATTCTGTAACAATTCTTTAGTAACACTTTGTTCATCTGTAACAATCTCCTTCAACTGTGACTTTAACCTTTGTAACACCCATACTGTTACAAACTTTCAATAGCACTTTCCCACTTTTTTTTATAGCTCCGAACCCTTACCAAACTTCGAACAAATCTCTGTTTAATATGATCTCGACAGAATTGAGCCATATACCCATGTTTTTTGGATTTCCATCATGCCAACGACCACACGATCAAAACTACAACGACAACTTTCGCCTTGCCTTATTACTGCTATATTTTTCCTTCTCAGTAGCAGCATCTCGTTCAAACGGCATCAGTCTTCATTGATCCCTACAGGCTACTTCTCCTTCAGATTCGATCACAACAACATCATCTTCTCTGTTTCCTTCTTCACTGCACCTTTCTATTGATCAACCCGTTTCCATAAACAACTCTTCTTCTCCAAACTCCTGCTTGTTTATCTAAACTTCTAATTCTTCTCAGTTGCAAACTCCAGAACGAAGTTTCCCTTCTGCAAAGATATCCAGCTGATTTCTCGGCTTCTAAAACTCGTTCAGACTCACAATGACCATGCCTTTCCGGCGTCAGTTCTTCTTCCCGAAACTGCTTGATCAAATCTCACCAACAAGTCGAACTAAAATAATACCAAATCTCCTTTCCTTCTTGACTGTTCTCGATGAAACTAATATCCAAGTCTTCGTGACCTAGATTCAGCTATCTTTTTGACTTCGATTCACGTCAACCTTTGCAACAAATCTCTTCTAACATAACTCGAACTTTCACAAGTTTTCAACCCTAATTGTTTTTTCTTCCAGCAACTTGTTGCGCAACTTTTGTTAAGCCCACAACATCACCTTATGGATCCAGCAGCTTACAATCCATTAAACCTAACCTGTCGAACTTGATCCTCTTTTTTTTAACACGGTTTTTAAACTCTTTAGCAGCATCACAAGATACGTACTATACCTTGTTCATCATTGACTTGATAGATACAGTAGCATTCCGGTTACTATCACGATCATCATCAACCTATTCATGTTCATCGTTAACAGCATCAAAAAAAAAACAGTGAACGTCCCTTTTTCCATCTCACCATCTAACTATAAGCAGAACCATCGTCTCCGGAAATCAAATCAGGGAAACTTTTTCCTTCTTTTACTCGTTCTCGATGTTGTTGTAGCAGCTACAAACTCTTTTTTTTTTACAACTCTCGAACCTTCAAGAAAAAAAAAACAGCGACACAACAACAAGATAACCTTCAAAACAATTCTCTAACATCGAAAAGAAAAAACTTATGAATCTTCTCGAACTCTATCTCCTCTCCACCTCTTCCTCTCATCTTTCTCTGATACCATATGTAGGATGGAGCAAGAGAGAGCACACGCGGAAGCAATAAAAAGACTACATTGATAATAAAATTCGGTGTACAATTCTTATGGCTGAATAGCTTACTTATAGTCTCACAAACTTGATGATCGCTCAAAGCAAACTTTCTAACAAAGATAAAACTCGAAGCAAACACACTTTCCTAACATAAAACAACTCTAAATAGAACTCGAACATCTTTCTTCTCAAGTAAACTCGATTTCCAAATATGACACGATGTGTCAACTTTTCTTGTTGATTCATCCTGACTGCATGAACTACAGTTGTTGATCCATGTTGTCTACTTCATACTGTGTCAACTATAATTGTTGATCCAAAACCAAATCACCATATCTTGGTTTAACTTCCAACATCCCCAAATGGTAAGGGCATCATATGTTTAGTTTTTTTGATTGGTCAAAAGGAAAAAATTCATTGAAAAATAGGTACTTAAGGGGTACCTCAACCCAATAAATACAACCGATCCAAAGGGAGATCGAGTTTGGAAACGATCACCCAAAACAAAAAAACAAAGAGCCAAAAGAATTTAACAAAAACCATACACCAAACGTCTCGTATCCAAATCAAAGCGGCCGATGGAAATACGAATCCCATAAAACTATCATCATGTTAGCCGTTAAATCCAACATGCTAGTATTTGACTCCGCCCAGAGATAAGCTTGGATCTTAATATTCGAATTATACTTTCCAAGTTTGGTAAGGGCATAATATGTTGAAACATAATAATACATATATACGACTGCAGTCTGCAACTACTTACTTGACCACACATGGAGTACTACAAAGGAGGCAAAACCATGTGATCAGGCCAAATTGTTATACCCAAGCAAATGTTGCTTCACCACTCTTTTCATTATTATCGTATTAAAAGTTGGATGAGTTGTCCGTCTCCCCTCTTCTCATTTAAGCTTTTGGTAGGGAATAACTGGTCATATTTCTTTGGAAGCAAACAAACAAAAGTCATCTTAATTAGGTATGAAGAACCAAACCATGTGATAGTATACATATTGATCTATGACATACACAAATCTGTCATCTCCCCTCCTCTCATTTCCACCTTAAATTTTTGGTAGGCACCTCGACCAAAATAATGGTCTCTACTGCTGTCCATCGTCTCTCAATATATACAAATACATATTTCAAGGACTCAAACAACCAAAACAACAAAGTTTTCGCATATTAAACCTCTTTCTCTAAGATTGTTCAATCAAGTGTACATCCACAACATAGTGATCATCTACCTTTTATTTTTCCCTTATTAAGCAAAAGATATGGGTTTCAATTTGACTTCAAAAATTCTCGGACGATCATTTTCTAGAGGAAAGAATGATGAGATGGTGATCCCCAAAGGACATTTTGCAGTTTACGTTGGAGAGTTTCAATTCAAGAAGAGATTTGTAGTTCCGATATCATATTTGAATCATGTTTGTATCCAAGAACTTCTAAACCAAGCAGGAGAGGAATTTGGGTTTGATTATCCAATGGGAGGTGTAACGATTCCTTGCAACGAAGAAATGTTTTTGAATCTTATGTGTCAATTAAATAACTTGTAATTATGTGCAGAGAAAGTCTCTCATAATTTTGTAAAATAGGGTCATGTTAATCTCTTGTACAAATTGACAATACAAAAATTAGCAGAATTTATACATTTTCAACTGACCGTTATTTTTTGCTTCAACATTTTTGATTAAGTGATCATATTTAGTTTAAAATTGGCCATCAATTATTTTTAATATCCATGGAAGGACTTTCCACAACAAGGAAAGATCTCCTGAAGCGATCATTGTGGAAGTAAAGCTGAAGTCCTTTACTTGGGCTAGCTCTTTCCCTTCTTTCTCCAATGCTATAAGCTTGACAACATAATTGTATATTGGACCTCGTAATTCTTCAATCCACCTTATATATTGGACATAATTGTAGCTTTTTTTTGTTCTTTCCTTGGTCCTTGCGACTTCATCTTAGCCGATCAAAAAACCACGGGTATCAAGAAGACAAGCTAATGGACCCTGACTGAGTTTGTGTATGATAGATATGGAACATGTGGTGGTTTAAGGTCTCTCACCAATTAATTCATAGGCCATATACAGTGTTAAAACCACTAGAGTACAACTTACTTTAAGCAGTTCGTGAAAACACAAAGAGTTGATTATTAGTGTGGAAGCAAATCCATGTGACTAACGAGATAAGATCTTCATCTCTTCAGCTTCCATCAAGTAGTACACTAGTCACTAGGCCATTGTGTGTTTCAACAACCCAGCAACAAAACTATTTAGAGATCCCTATTAGATTTGTTAGACATATATAGTGTTCAAAACTTAAGTCTTCAGATACCAGTTTATGCTGTCCACTCGTGTTAGATTTCTTTTGTATTTTTGTAATGGTAGTTGTCACTTGTCATATTCTTTGGAGGCAAACAAACAAACACCATCTTAAGTAAACCGAACCAAACCATCTGATGTGATAGTAAATAATGATCTGTGAACCAACCAAACAAATACTTCTTCTCCCATCTTTCAATTTCCACCTTAACTTTTTAGTAGGCACCTCGTCAAACTAATGGTCTCTTCTACTGTCCGTCATCTCAACTATATATAAAGATATTAATTAGCCTGGACAATTAAACATGTCTGGACACTAAATAATCTTCTACATGCAAGATATACAACATTTATAGCTGTATGAGATGTCCATTATAGTTGTAAGAGCTCTCTCAAAAGGTAGGGCTACATGCAAGATATACAACATCAGAATATTATTGAGATTACCCACTTGGCCACACAATGTTTTGTAAGGAGGCAAACCCATGTGAGTGTACACTTATCGAATAGACAAGTAAATGTTTGTTCGCCAATCGTTTCAATTCAAAAGAAACATTTGCATAGCCACCTATTTTGCAATTTCTTTTATCCAGTTCTCATTTTCTAGTATATATAGTCACCCATATATGTAGTACTTCAAACATCCAAAACCAGTAGTTTGCATATCCTTCTACAACTCTCGTATTCTCTTGTTATTCTCCTACTAGCATTTTAAGATCTAATTCGATCTCTATTTTCATTAGCAACATGGGTTTCAACTTACATGCAAAGATTATCAGACGATCATTTTCCAAAGGAAGGACTGATGCTGAGATAATTCCAAAAGGACATTTCGCAGTTTATGTTGGTGGTACTCAACTCAAGAAGAGATTTGTGGTTCCAATGTGGTACTTGAACCAGCCTTCTTTCCAACACCTTTTAAGTCTAGCCGAAGAAGAATTTGGATTTGATCATCCAATGGGCGGGCTCACAATTCCTTGCAGTGAAGCCTCTTTTATTGATCTTGTTTCCCAGTTAAATGACTTGTGATCAAATGACAACATCGAATTCTCAAGTTTTGTATACTAGGATCATGTAAATATAATTTTTCTGTAAAAGCAAACTTTACTGAAATTCATAACTGACATTAATGAGAAGTATAGAAAGAAAATTCTTATGAAAATTGTTGCAAATGATTTATTCTCCATCTTAAATTAACATTTCATTTCTTGATGAGTGCAATATCTAGATTCTAGAGTAATAGATTTAGTTTGGTCAAAAATTTCATATAAGGGTTAGCTTCATATAAGCTATCTTAAAAGTATCGGCTAACAATTTCGTATGACTATAATTTGAAATTCATAGGTTTACTTTTCAATCCACCATCCAAAAACAGTACATACAATAATATAATGTAAATACAATTTACGATAGCTAAATGACTTGTGATCAAATGACAACACCGAATTCTCAAATTTTGTACACTAGGATCATGTAAATATAATTTTTTGGTGAAAATTAACTTCGCCGAAGTTCATACAATATTAATGACAAGCACCGAAAGAAAATGCTTATGTAAATTATTTCATCTGACTTATTCTCCATCTTTTAACTACCATCCTTGATTGAATTTCTTGATGCTTGCAATATTTAGAGTAATGTTTTAATTTAGCTTAAAGTTTTCACTCAAGGGTCCTCTTGTTTGATTGTATATTTAGCAAATCTTGGGTTCTATATATTGCGAATGGTTTTGATTTAGTAATGGCCACAAATTGTTAATATTGAGCAAGGCAACAATCCCATGTGAAATTCGATCCCGTCATATATAGCTAAGACGATGAGCCCACCCCTTATTGAAAGACGACTCTTTCATCATCACTCCTTTCATTTCCGCACCTCATAACGGTAAGGGCATAATATGTTGAAACATAATAATAATACATACGACTCCAACTACTTACTTGACCACACAAGGAGTACTGCAAAGGAGGAAAAACCATGTGATTAGGCTCATTATCAACCCAAATTGTTAATAGACAAGCAAATTTTGCTTCACCACTCTCCATTATCGCAATTAAAGTTGGGTAAGTTGTCTCTCTCCCCTCTCTCTCATTTCCACATATATACGAATGGTCTCTTCTACTGTCCATCATCTCCACTATATATACGAATGCACATTTCAAGAACTCAAACAACCAAAACAACAAAGTTTTCACATCTTAAACTTCTTTTTCTAGTTTTCAACTAGCTTTCCTTTTTCTCTTAATCTTAAGTAAAAGACATGGGTTTCACTTTGACTTCTAAAATACTCCGACGATCTTCTTCCAAAGGAAAGAATGATGAGATGGTGATCCCCAAAGGACATTTTGCAGTTTACGTTGGAGAGTCTCAATTCAAGAAGAGATTCGTAGTTCCAATATATATTTGAATCACACTTGTGTCCAAGAACTCCTAAACCAAGCAGGAGAAGAATTTGGGTTTGATTATCCAATGGGAGGTGTTACAATTCCTTGTAGCGAAGAAACATTTATGAATCTTACATCTCAATTAAATGACCTGTAATTAAGTGCAGAGAAAATCTCTCACGATTTTGTAAACTAGGGTCATGTAATCTCTTGTACAAATTGATAATATTAAGTGAAATACAAAAATTAGTAGAATTTATACATTTCAGCTGAATAGTTATTCTTTACTTCAACATTTTTAATTAAGTGATCATGCAGTTTAAAATTGTCCATCAATTATTTTTAATATCCATGAAAGGACTTTCAACAACAAGGAAAGATCTCCTGAAACGATCATTGTGGAAGTAACGCTGAAGGCCTTTACTTGGGCTAGCTTTTTCCCTTCTTTCTCCAACGCTATAATCTTGACAACATAATATATTGGACCTCGAAATTCTTTAATCTACCCTAGCTTGTTTTTTTTTTTCTTTCGATCCTTGCGACTTCTGTTCTACCATCGGTACTATGTTGCCCAGAAGAAAACAAACAAACCAACGTAAATACATCTATTAGAAAACTACCTATTTTCTAGTAATTCCAATTCACCATTTTTCGACCAGTTATATCAAGAAGACAAGCTAATGGACCCCTGACTGAGTCTGTGTACGATAGATATGGAACATGCGGTGGTTGAAGGTCTCTCACCAATTAATGGTAGGCCATATACAGTATTGAAACCACGAGAATACAACTTACTTTACGCAGTTCGTGAAAACACAAAGACGTTGATTATTAGCGTGGAACCAAACCCTCTTCCGCTTCTATCAAGTAGTCCACTAGCCACTAGGCCATTGTGTGTTTCAACAACCCAGCAACAAAGCTATTTTGAGATCCCTATTAGATTTGTTAGACATAGTGTTCAAAACTGAAGTCTACAGATAACCAGATCACGCTGTCCACTGATCGTATTAGATTTCTTTTGTAATGGTAAGGGATAAGTGGTCATATTTCTTTGGAACCAAACAAACAAACCATGTGATAGTACATAATGATGTTTTACGAACCCACCATATACACATATTTTCTTCTCCCATCTTCCAATTTAAACCACAACTTTTAGGTAGGCCTCTTACCAAATAATGGTTTCTTCTACTGTCTACCATCTCAACTATATATACGTAAACACATTCAAGAAATTATACAACCAAAACAGTAAAATTTTCACATCTTAAACCTCTTTCTCTGACATCGTTTAATTAATTGTACGTCCAGATAACCTAATTTTCCTAGTTCTCTTTTAAGCAGAAGATATGGGTTTCAATTTGGCTTCAAAAATTCTCCGACGATCATTTTCTAAAGGAAAGAATGATGAGATGGTGATTCCCAAGGGACATTTTGCTGTTTACGTTGGAGAGACTCAATTCAAGAAGAGATTCGTAGTTCCAATATCGTTTTTGAATCAAATTTGTATCCAAGAACTTCTAAACCAAGCAGGAGAAGAATTTGGATTTGATTATCCAATGGGAGGTGTTACGATTCCTATTAGCGAAGAAACGTTTATGAATCTTACATCCCAATTGAGTGACTTGTAATCAAGGGCAGAGAAACCTTCTCAAATTTTTTGTAATATAGGGTCGTGTTAATATCTTGTACAAATTTATGATATTGAAATACCAAATTTAGTTAGAACATATTAATCAATCAAATGATAGTAATTCCTTGTCGATCTTTAATTAAGTGTTCTTATTGTGTAAAGTTCTTGTACTAATTTTTTAGAATCCATAAATAATCCATCCAAACCCAAAATTATTGGGAACAAATATCATTTCAAATAAAAAACCGTGGCCTGGCTCTGCCACTGGCGATGCTAACATATATTTAAAGATGTATGTAAAATATTGTAACGTTAAAGATCAAGGACCGCAACCAATAACAGTTTGTGATGGATTAAGATCCATCCTTACGCCAATCACCAAAGCATGTGATGCATACATTCGGTAGAAAATAGTTAAACACGAGACTGAATTGAATACTGATAATGAACCAAAACGGACTCTGTGCGTTAGAAATATCCAGATTACAGTATGTACAAAAGAATTTGAATGGGACAAAAAAGAAACCAGAGCAGACTTCTGCCAAATGAGAGAAGACTGGTGCATAACTACCTTTCCTTCACGAGGCAACAGGGAATGGACTTTAAACATTTTCAAACAGTTTTACCCTGAATTATGAATTCCAAGGGGAATGTCAGTATAAATAAATAAGTATATGAGTAATTACAGATGAGAAAACAAGCTGAATCTAAGTTAGCTGATTACGGAAATAATGATAACGCTCAATACTCGTATGATTCATTCATTCCTAACAAAGTAATGTAAAATATAATTCATTCGTTCGTATTAAAGAAAATGATTGCGTCTAGTTAACTGTAAATAATCAAAGCTGATGAATTAGCTAGTAACACACCTCCACTCCATTAGCTTCCTTATTGGCACTAGTGGCTTCCTTGGGAGCACTTGACGTGCAATGACCATCTCCTGAGCTCGTCATACGATATTGGTTAATTGAGTATGCTTGGGGGAAGAAGGAGCCAATCATATTGGGTGATTTTGTGATTGTAACTGCAAGAGCGTAGTATACATTAGAGTGTGAATGACAGAAACCGCTGGACACTGATACAAAACATAATGAATCAAAATGGATGATGATTTACTGCTTAATTACCTTTCGGGCTCGCGCCCCCGCAGCTATAGCCTCTTTGGCAGCACTACACAACAAGAGAATATATTGAGGTGGATTAATCAGTTCATACAGAGTTACTTAGAAATTATAAGTTATAATAATGTAGAGGATTTAACAAAATCTAAAAACAAAATAAAATTACCGTTCTCTTCGCTCAATTGTTTTTGCTATCAAATGGTCCCTGTATCTAGCCATGTTCTTCATATGCTCCTCCTCCTCGGGAGAAATTTCCGGCTCATCATGGATACTAGCCATTTGAGGAAATTGAGAGTACCTAACCTGCTGCTGCTTGCAACAATTCAAACGTTCAGTATTATCTCTCTCTAAACACCACTACGAATCATCCAACAAATTTCGAAACCTAAGATCAAAACGGGAAAAACCTAATTCACACACATAATTATTGAGATGAAACCGAAATAGTATCAAAATCAGCTCATTAAACCTCAAATTACCTTTTGGTGGTTTGCGGTTGCGACGCTGGTTTGATTGTTTGATTGTTCGCAGGGATCTGCAGAAGTGGTTTGATTATTCGCAGGGAGCTGCAGAAGTGGTATTATGTGATAGAGCAGAGCGAGCGTGAGAGAATAATTTGCGCGTTTCTGCATGCCGGTGTAACTTGTTTTTATAATGGGAAAAAAATCTTTTGTAGGATCAGGTTTGCTAAGGCCCGTTGATGAGAAAAGCCCATACGTTCCTATAAGCCCATACCCTGCTTACCTCAGTGTACAATCTGTTCAAGCCATGATTGCCCGATATCTTTGGATTTTCCCTAAGTAGAAAGAGTAATAGAGATCTGAAGCAGAGGTTGGGGGTGAATTTATCGTGGGTATTGGAGAGGCCTGACAGAGATAGTGTCTCCTGAGACTCGCATGGTTGTAAGCCAACATTTGATTTATGTGAGGAAGTTCCTCTCATTTTCTACGAATATTTATCCTTCATTTCAGAAGTATATCCCCTCATTACAGTTTTCAGGTAATGCAGCTGACAATACTGAGAGATTCACACAACTTCATCAAATTATTTATCGCACCTGGGAAAAAAATTATTCCATTTTGGAACTAAACATGCAGAATTGGAGCCCTAAGAAAATGCAGTTGTTAACTGTTAAGCAACAGACCTTCAGAACTCAGATTCGATAGTTGTGCACAAACTTATTTCTTTAATAAGAAAAACTCACTGTGAAAAAGAAAAGAACGGAGTGCAAATACCCCATTGTTTTGAATTCCCAATGTTTTGTTCAGAGGTCAGAGGCTGAGCATATATACCATATATATGCCCCAGAACTCTATTTTCTCTGCAAGTTTCCATCCTCCCCATGCTGCATAAATTACTAAGCATGAAAAGAACTATATATATTGTTGGAGATTTACTCATGTGTTTCAAATACATACTGTAATGTGGTTTTGTATCTGTCCATTTAAGTTACAGGCAGTTACAAACATCATTCCCTACCGTTCAAATAGGTAGAATCGGTTGGTTACAGAGAAGAGTGATAAAGAGAATTGCACCATTTGGTGAGGAGTTGTGTTGATTGGTTAACACCAAAGACAGCCGTTGCATAAGAATGAACAGATGTGTAGTTGGGTTCTAATCCTAAGAGACACATCGATTCATAATATGTTGAACTCCGATATAAACAGTGAGACTTCTCAACTGTAATATGGGAAAGGAGAAATTTGTCTCATTCGTTCTCTCTAAATCGGCACCACTATTGTGACACTTTGATTGCCAATAAAACATACTTCATTTTGTTCATTAGAATCCAGTTTCAGAGAGTGCACTCTAACCGGATTGTGATCGTTGAACCCTGGGGAATAGACGCCGTTAGATCGCATTGCATCTTGAGAGGCGAAATCTATTCTTAAAGACAATAACATGTTCACGCCTAGATCAAGTTCTACTCGTATTTATAACATCCATTGCCTTAGATTTCCAACATATATAACTTGGCATAATCTGAAGGCTAATCTACAAGCCAATGCCACTGAATGCCCTTCTGTCATCAAAGTGAGATGTTTTTGTAAGCCATGTAGCATGCCGCACATACTTTTCCTGGTGGAAAATGTGGTGTTCTTGTATTTATACAATAAATGAGAATGTGCGAAGGGAAACAAGCTTACAGAATACATAAATAGGGCACAGCCACATAAATAGGGAGTCCCAACTGAATGCGTCATCAAAGTGAGATGTTTTTATACACAAACCGCTAGCAGTAATATTCTTCATAACTGGCTCTCGTGCCACCCAGTACCACTAGAAGGAACAAAAATATACGAAGTCCAGGAGTTAACTAGGGACAAAGGTTACCATGCGTTGTTTGGCGACCTTGGACGGCTAGGATTTGCATCTAGGATGGAAGGATGGCCGTTGATTGTTGCACGCCTTCGTTTTGGTAACCGCATGGGGAAGGTCGGCATGGTATGGCGCAACAAGGTGGTTGGCATGCCATTGGCACATGTGGCATGGCATGCCTTGGCACGGTTTTGCGTGGCAAAAACTAGCGTTTTGGGCCAAAGGTTACCATGCGTTGTTTGGCGACCTTGGACGGCTAGGATTTGCATCTAGGATGGAAGGGTGGCCGTTGATCGTCGCACGCCTTCGTTTTGGTAGTCGTATAGGAAAGGCCGGCATGGTGTGGCGCGGCAAGGTGGTTGGCATGCCATTGGCACATGTGGCATGGCATGCCTTCGCGCGGTTTGGTGTGGCCAAAACTAGGGTTTTGGGCCAAAGGTTACAATGCGTTGTTTGGCGACCTTGGGCGGCTAGGATTTGCATCCAGGATGGAAGGGTGGTCATTGATCGTCGCACGCCTTCGTTTTGGTAGCCGCATGGGGAAGGCCGACATGGTATGGAGCGGCAAGGTGGTTGGCATGCCATTGGCACATGTGGCATGTCATGCCTTGTCGCGGTTTGGCGTGGCCAAAACTAGGGTTTTGGGCCAAAGGTTACCATGCGTTGTTTGGCGACCTTGGGCGGTTAGGATTTGCATCTAATATGGAAGGGTGGTCGTTGATCATCACACGCCTTCGTTTTGGTAGCCACATAGGGAAGGCCGGCATGGTGGGGCCAAGGCCCATGGCGCGGAAGGCTTGGCATAGTGGGGCCAAGGGTTTGGTACGGACGGCTTGGCATGGTGGGGCCAAGGCAAGGTGCAGTTGGCTTGGCATGGTGGGGCCAAGGTTTGGCATGCCATTGGCGCATGGTGCGGCTAGCATGGTTGGGGCCAAGTCAAGGCGCGGTTAGCTTGGCATGGTGGGGCCAAGGGTTTGGCATGCCATTGGCGCATGGTGCGGATAGTGTGGTTGGGGCCAAGGAAAGGTGGGGTTGGCTTGACATGGTGGGGCCAAGGGTTTGGCATGCCATTGGCGCATGGTGCGGCTAGCATGGGTGGGCCAAGGCAAGGTGCAGTTGGCTTGGCATGGTGGGGACAAGGGTTTGGCATGCCATTGGCGCATGGTGCGGCTAGCATGGTTGGCATGCCTTGGCTCGGTAGACGTGGCCGGCATGGTTTCCCATGGGCACAGTGGTGAGGCTGGAATGGTTGGCATGCCTTGGCGCGGAGATGTGGCTGGCATGGTTTTCCATTGGCACAGTGATGCGGCTGGCATGGTTGCCATTCCTTGGCGCGGAGATGTGGCTGGCATGGTTGGCATGCCTTGGTGCGGAGATGTGGCTGGCATGGTTTTCCATTGGCATAGTGGTGCGGCTGGCATGGTTGGCATGCCTTAGCGCAGAGATGTGGCTGGCATGGTTTGCTATTGGCACAGTGGTGCGGCTGGCATGGTTGGCATGCCTTGGCGTGGTAGCATGAGAATTAGGGTTTGGTATGTACGAAGATGATGTCGGTCAATACTAAGGGTTCTGCCGTGGAACATCACACATGTATATAAAAAAAGGGACCCTGGTAATTCTTACGTAGGTATGTTGAATTATTCAATAAATACGCTAGTGGTTGTAGTGACGTCATGTCAGATGTAAGGTTTTACGATTTTAACCCTAAGCTAAAAACCACCATCAACATATGGTTAAAACTTCTCACATAAGGGTTAGCTTCTTATTAACTATCTTAAGAGTATCTGCTAAAATTTTTGAATAGTTAAAATTTGGAATTCATAAGTTTTCAATCCACCATAAAAAACAGTACATATAATAGTAGCTTTACCAAGATAGATAAACCATTTGACATTTCGATATGCTGGGTTTAACTACATAAGTTCACTTATACATGCACTCTTTGCATCCATTTTTAATTAAGTAATGATCAAATATTATTTATATTATTAAACTCTTTAGTAGCAGAACAAGACTACATACTATACCTTGTTCATCCTTGACTTGATGAATATAGTAGCATTCCGGTTACTATCACGATCATCATCAACTTGTTCATGTTCATCGTTAACAACATCAAAAGAAAAACGGTGAACGTCCCTTTTTCCATCTCACCATCTCACTATCAGCAGAACCATCGTCTCCGGAAATCAAATCTAGGGCAGCAACGTTTTCCTTCTTTTACTCGTTCTCGATGTTGTTGTAGCAGCAACAAACTCTTTTTTTTTTATAACTCTCGAACCTTAAAAAAAAAAAATAACAGCGACACAACACAGCAGCAATACAATTGTAGTTGACACAGTTAGGAAGGATCAAAAAAAAAAATTATGAATCTTCTCGAACTCTATCTCCTCTCTTCCCTCTTCCTCTCACCTTGCTCTGATATCGTATGTAGGATCGAGCAAGAGAGAGGAAAACACACGCGGAAGCAATAAAAAGACTACATTGATAATCAAATTCGGCACACCGAATTCTTATGGCTCAATAACCTATTTATAGTCTCACAAACTTGATGATCACTCAAAACAAACTTTCCTAAAAAAGATAACACTCTAAACAAAGACACTTTCCTAACATAAAGAAAACTTCAAATAGAACTCTATAGAATTCAAACACCTTTCTTCTCAAGTAAACTCGATTTCCAAATATGACACACTGTGTCAACTTTTCTTTTTGATCCTTCCTAACTGCGTCAACTACAGTTGTTGATCCATGTTGTCTTCTTCATATTGTGTCAACTATAATTGTTGATCCAAAACCAAATCACCATATCTTGGTTTAACTTCCAACATCCTCCTTTCAACCAAGATATCCTTAACAAACCCGAAACCAAATTATATGACTCATCACCAAGCATTGTATCTCAACTTCATTTCTTGTTTACCTACTTCTGTTGTAGGATTTCCATACTCTTCAAATTACACACTGGACTTGCTTCACTTCTCTATTCAAATTCCTACATGGGATTGCTTCACTATTCACAAGCACACCATGTGACGTCTCTTCTCAAGCATACATTGCTTTATCTTCACGATCACAAGTCATGGGATTTTCACCTACTATTGTTGTTCTCTCTCACACATCACCCTTGGTTATTACTTATCTTTTCTTCACTCTCTCATCATCTTCACAACCTTACTGTTGTTTCTTCTTCTTTAGTATTCTCTCACAATCTTTCTCTTGTTACGCTTCTGCCACAAGAAATAACTATCACAAAGTCTGCCACACTTTGCAGGTCTTCCAAGTTTCTGCCACAAACTCTTCAACCACACTTAAGCTTAACATGTTTGAGCTTGAACTTCAACATCCTACCTTAAGCTCAAACATATCCACCCAACATTCATTGTCATTCTAAGTCTCTGAATTCGATCAACTTAATCAAATTGTACTAACTCTGACTGCAATACCAGCTTTGACCTCCATCAAACTGTAGCAATCATCTGACTGCAGTACCAACTTTGATCCTATTGCATCTATTTCGAATCCATAACCCTTCGAAAAGCTTCTTCACCTTCTAAAATCAACCAATGCTCTTCCACAACCACCCTTTCTTAAACTACCTCAACAATCATCAACATACACAAAAAACTGTTTTCTGCAACATTTCTGACAGAAACTGTCACACCTTTTTACTGTCACTACCCTATATCACGCTTCTTTTTTCTGTTAAGATTCTGTAACAATTCTTTAGTAACACCTTTGTTCATCTGTAACAATCTCCTTCAACTGTGACTTTAACCTTTGTAACACCCATACTGTTACAAACTTTCAATAGCACTTTCCCACTTTTTTTTATAGCTCCGAACCCTTACCAAACTTCGAACAAATCTCTGTTTAATATGATCTCGACAGAATTGAGCCATATACCCATGTTTTTTGGATTTCCATCATGCCAACGACCACACGATCAAAACTACAACGACAACTTTCGCCTTGCCTTATTACTGCTATATTTTTCCTTCTCAGTAGCAGCATCTCGTTCAAACGGCATCAGTCTTCATTGATCCCTACAGGCTACTTATCCTTCAGATTCGATCACAACAACATCATCTTCTCTGTTTCCTTCTTCACTGCACCTTTCTATTGATCAACCCGTTTCCATAAACAACTCTTCTTCTCCAAACTCCTGCTTGTTTATCTAAACTTCTAATTCTTCTCAGTTGCAAACTCCAGAACGAAGTTTCCCTTCTGCAAAGATATCCAGCTGATTTCTCGGCTTCTAAAACTCGTTCAGACTCACAATGACCATGCCTTTCCGGCGTCAGTTCTTCTTCCCGAAACTGCTTGATCAAATCTCACCAACAAGTCGAACTAAAATAATACCAAATCTCCTTTCCTTCTTGACTGTTCTCGATGAAACTAATATCCAAGTCTTCGTGACCTAGATTCAGCTATCTTTTTGACTTCGATTCACGTCAACCTTTGCAACAAATCTCTTCTAACATAACTCGAACTTTCACAAGTTTTCAACCCTAATTGTTTTTTCTTCCAGCAACTTGTTGCGCAACTTTTGTTAAGCCCACAACATCACCTTATGGATCCAGCAGCTTACAATCCATTAAACCTAACCTGTCGAACTTGATCCTCTTTTTTTTAACACGGTTTTTAAACTCTTTAGCAGCATCACAAGATTACGTACTATACCTTGTTCATCATTGACTTGATAGATACAGTAGCATTCCGGTTACTATCACGATCATCATCAACCTATTCATGTTCATCGTTAACAGCATCAAAAGAAAAACAGTGAACGTCCCTTTTTCCATCTCACCATCTAACTATAAGCAGAACCATCGTCTCCGGAAATCAAATCAAGGGAAACAACTTTTTCCTTCTTTTACTCGTTCTCGATGTTGTTGTAGCAGCTACAAACTCTTTTTTTTTTACAACTCTCGAACCTTCAAGAAAAAAAAAAACAGCGACACAACAACAAGATAACCTTCAAAACAATTCTCTAACATCGAAAAGAAAAAACTTATGAATCTTCTCGAACTCTATCTCCTCTCCACCTCTTCCTCTCATCTTTCTCTGATACCATATGTAGGATGGAGCAAGAGAGAGAGCACACGCGGAAGCAATAAAAAGACTACATTGATAATAAAATTCGGTGTACAATTCTTATGGCTGAATAGCTTACTTATAGTCTCACAAACTTGATGATCGCTCAAAGCAAACTTTTCTAACAAAGATAAAACTCGAAGCAAACACACTTTCCTAACATAAAACAGACTCTAAATAGAACTCTCTAGAACTCGAACATCTTTCTTCTCAAGTAAACTCGATTTCCAAATATGACACGATGTGTCAACTTTTCTTGTTGATTCATCCTGACTGCATGAACTACAGTTGTTGATCCATGTTGTCTACTTCATACTGTGTCAACTATAATTGTTGATCCAAAACCAAATCACCATATCTTGGTTTAACTTCCAACATCCCCAAATGGTAAGGGCATCATATGTTTAGTTTTTTTGATTGGTCAAAAGGAAAAAATTCATTGAAAAATAGGTACTTAAGGGGTACCTCAACCCAATAAATACAACCGATCCAAAAGAGGGAGATCGAGTTTGGAAACGATCACCCAAAACAAAAAAACAAAGAGCCAAAAGAATTTAACAAACAAACCATACACCAAACGTCTCGTATCCAAATCAAAGCGGCCGATGGAAATACGAATCCCATAAAACTATCATCATGTTAGCCGTTAAATCCAACATGCTAGTATTTGACTCCGCCCAGAGGTAAGCTTGGATCTTAATATCTCGAATTATACTTTCCAAGTTTGGTAAGGGCATAATACGTTGAAACATAATAATACATATATACGACTGCAGTCTGCAACTACTTACTTGACCACACATGGAGTACTACAAAGGAGGCAAAACCATGTGATCAGGCCAAATTGTTATACCCAAGCAAATGTTGCTTCACCACTCTTTTCATTATTATCGTATTAAAAGTTGGATGAGTTGTCCGTCTCCCCTCTTCTCATTTAAGCTTTTGGTAGGGAATAACTGGTCATATTTCTTTGGAAGCAAACAAACAAAACAGTCATCTTAATTAGGTATGAAGAACCAAACCATGTGATAGTATACATATTGATCTATGACATACACAAATCTGTCATCTCCCCTCCTCTCATTTCCACCTTAAATTTTTGGTAGGCACCTCGACCAAAATAATGGTCTCTACTGCTGTCCATCGTCTCTCAATATATACAAATACATATTTCAAGGACTCAAACAACCAAAACAAAGTTTTCGCATATTAAACCTCTTTCTCTAAGATTGTTCAATCAAGTGTACATCCACAACATAGTGATCATCTACCTTTTATTTTTCCCTTATTAAGCAAAAGATATGGGTTTCAATTTGACTTCAAAAATTCTCGGACGATCATTTTCTAGAGGAAAGAATGATGAGATGGTGATCCCCAAAGGACATTTTGCAGTTTACGTTGGAGAGTTTCAATTCAAGAAGAGATTTGTAGTTCCGATATCATATTTGAATCATGTTTGTATCCAAGAACTTCTAAACCAAGCAGGAGAGGAATTTGGGTTTGATTATCCAATGGGAGGTGTAACGATTCCTTGCAACGAAGAAATGTTTTTGAATCTTATGTGTCAATTAAATAACTTGTAATTATGTGCAGAGAAAGTCTCTCATAATTTTGTAAAATAGGGTCATGTTAATCTCTTGTACAAATTGACAATACAAAAATTAGCAGAATTTATACATTTTCAACTGACCGTTATTTTTTGCTTCAACATTTTTGATTAAGTGATCATATTTAGTTTAAAATTGGCCATCAATTATTTTTAATATCCATGGAAGGACTTTCCACAACAAGGAAAGATCTCCTGAAGCGATCATTGTGGAAGTAAAGCTGAAGTCCTTTACTTGGGCTAGCTCTTTCCCTTCTTTCTCCAATGCTATAAGCTTGACAACATAATTGTATATTGGACCTCGTAATTCTTCAATCCACCTTATATATTGGACATAATTGTAGCTTTTTTTTGTTCTTTCCTTGGTCCTTGCGACTTCATCTTAGCCGATCAAAAAACCACGGGTATCAAGAAGACAAGCTAATGGACCCCTGACTGAGTTTGTGTATGATAGATATGGAACATGTGGTGGTTTAAGGTCTCTCACCAATTAATTCATAGGCCATATACAGTGTTAAAACCACTAGAGTACAACTTACTTTAAGCAGTTCGTGAAAACACAAAGAGTTGATTATTAGTGTGGAAGCAAATCCATGTGACTAACGAGATAAGATCTTCATCTCTTCAGCTTCCATCAAGTAGTACACTAGTCACTAGGCCATTGTGTGTTTCAACAACCCAGCAACAAAACTATTTAGAGATCCCTATTAGATTTGTTAGACATATATAGTGTTCAAAACTTAAGTCTTCAGATACCAGTTTATGCTGTCCACTCGTGTTAGATTTCTTTTGTATTTTTGTAATGGTAGTTGTCACTTGTCATATTCTTTGGAGGCAAACAAACAAACACCATCTTAAGTAAACCGAACCAAACCATCTGATGTGATAGTAAATAATGATCTGTGAACCAACCAAACAAATACTTCTTCTCCCATCTTTCAATTTCCACCTTAACTTTTTAGTAGGCACCTCGTCAAACTAATGGTCTCTTCTACTGTCCGTCATCTCAACTATATATAAAGATATTAATTAGCCTGGACAATTAAACATGTCTGGACACTAAATAATCTTCTACATGCAAGATATACAACATTTATAGCTGTATGAGATGTCCATTATAGTTGTAAGAGCTCTCTCAAAAGGTAGGGCTACATGCAAGATATACAACATCAGAATATTATTGAGATTACCCACTTGGCCACACAATGTTTTGTAAGGAGGCAAACCCATGTGAGTGTACACTTATCGAATAGACAAGTAAATGTTTGTTCGCCAATCGTTTCAATTCAAAAGAAACATTTGCATAGCCACCTATTTTGCAATTTCTTTTATCCAGTTCTCATTTTCTAGTATATATAGTCACCCATATATGTAGTACTTCAAACATCCAAAACCAGTAGTTTGCATATCCTTCTACAACTCTCGTATTCTCTCGTTATTCTCCTACTAGCATTTTAAGATCTAATTCGATCTCTATTTTCATTAGCAACATGGGTTTCAACTTACATGCAAAGATTATCAGACGATCATTTTCCAAAGGAAGGACTGATGCTGAGATAATTCCAAAAGGACATTTCGCAGTTTATGTTGGTGGTGGTACTCAACTCAAGAAGAGATTTGTGGTTCCAATGTGGTACTTGAACCAGCCTTCTTTCCAACACCTTTTAAGTCTAGCCGAAGAAGAATTTGGATTTGATCATCCAATGGGCGGGCTCACAATTCCTTGCAGTGAAGCCTCTTTTATTGATCTTGTTTCCCAGTTAAATGACTTGTGATCAAATGACAACATCGAATTCTCAAGTTTTGTATACTAGGATCATGTAAATATAATTTTTCTGTAAAAGCAAACTTTACTGAAATTCATAACTGACATTAATGAGAAGTATAGAAAGAAAATTCTTATGAAAATTGTTGCAAATGATTTATTCTCCATCTTAAATTAACATTTCATTTCTTGATGAGTGCAATATCTAGATTCTAGAGTAATAGATTTAGTTTGGTCAAATATTTTCATATAAGGGTTAGCTTCTTATAAGCTATCTTAAAAGTATCGGCTAACAATTTCGTATGACTATAATTTGGAATTCATAGGTTTACTTTTCAATCCACCATCAAAAACAGTACATACAATAATATAATGTAAATATAATTTACGATAGCTAAATGACTTGTGATCAAATGACAACACCGAATTCTCAAATTTTGTACACTAGGATCATGTAAATATAATTTTTTGGTGAAAATTAACTTCGCCGAAGTTCATACAATATTAATGACAAGCACGAAAGAAAATGCTTATGTAAATTATTTCATCTGACTTATTCTCCATCTTTTAACTACCATCCTTGATTGAATTTCTTGATGCTTGCAATATTTAGAGTAATGTTTTAATTTAGCTTAAAGTTTTCACTCAAGGGTCCTCTTGTTTGATTGTATATTTAGCAAATCTTGGTTCTATATATTGCGAATGGTTTTGATTTAGTAATGGCCACAAATTGTTAATATTGAGCAAGGCAACAATCCCATGTGAAATTCGATCCGTCATATATAGTAAGACGATGAGCCCACCCCTTATTGAAAGACGACTCTTTCATCATCACTCCTTTCATTTCCGCACCTCGTAACGGTAAGGGCATAATATGTTGAAACATAATAATAATACATACGACTCCAACTACTTACTTGACCACACAAGGAGTACTGCAAAGGAGGAAAAACCATGTGATTAGGCTCATTATCAACCCAAATTGTTAATAGACAAGCAAATTTTGCTTCACCACTCTCCATTATCGCAATTAAAGTTGGGTAAGTTGTCTCTCTCCCCTCTCCTCATTTCCACTATATATACGAATGGTCTCTTCTACTGTCCATCATCTCCACTATATATACGAATGCACATTTCAAGAACTCAAACAACCAAAACAACAAAGTTTTCACATCTTAAACTTCTTTTTCTAGTTTTCAACTAGCTTTCCTTTTTCTCTTAATCTTAAGTAAAAGACATGGGTTTCACTTTGACTTCTAAAATACTCCAACGATCTTCTTCCAAAGGAAAGAATGATGAGATGGTGATCCCCAAAGGACATTTTGCAGTTTACGTTGGAGAGTCTCAATTCAAGAAGAGATTCGTAGTTCCAATATCATATTTGCATCACACTTGTGTCCAAGAACTCCTAAACCAAGCAGGAGAAGAATTTGGGTTTGATTATCCAATGGGAGGTGTTACAATTCCTTGTAGCGAAGAAACATTTATGAATCTTACATCTCAATTAAATGACCTGTAATTAAGTGCAGAGAAAATCTCTCACGATTTTGTAAACTAGGGTCATGTAACCTCTTGTACAAATTGATAATATTAAGTGAAATACAAAAATTAGTAGAATTTATACATTTCAGCTGAATAGTTATTCTTTACTTCAACATTTTTAATTAAGTGATCATGCAGTTTAAAATTGTCCATCAATTATTTTTAATATCCATGAAAGGACTTTCAACAACAAGGAAAGATCTCCTGAAACGATCATTGTGGAAGTAACGCTGAAGGCCTTTACTTGGGCTAGCTTTTTCCCTTCTTTCTCCAATGCTATAATCTTGACAACATAATTATATATTGGACCTCGAAATTCTTTAATCTACCCTAGCTTGTTTTTTTTTTTTCTTTCGATCCTTGCGACTTCTGTTCTACCATCGGTACTATGTTGCCCAGAAGAAAACAAACAAACCAACGTAAATACATCTATTAGAAAACTACCTATTTTCTAGTAATTCCAATTCACATTTTTCGACCAGTTATATCAAGAAGACAACTAATGACCCCTGACTGAGTCTGTGTACGATAGATATGGAACATGTGGTGGTTGAAGGTCTCTCACCAATTAATGGTGCCATATACAGTATTGAAACCACGAGAATACAACTTACTTTACGCAGTTCGTGAAAACACAAAGACGTTGATTATTAGCGTGGAACCAAACCCTCTTCCGCTTCTATCAAGTAGTCCACTAGCCACTAGGCCATTGTGTGTTTCAACAACCCAGCAACAAAGCTATTTTGAGATCCCTATTAGATTTGTTAGACATAGTGTTCAAAACTGAAGTCTGCAGATAACCAGATCACGCTGTCCACTGATCGTATTAGATTTCTTTGGAACCAAACAAACAAACCATGTGATAGTACATAATGATGTTTTATGAACCCACCTTATACACATATTTTCTTCTCCCATCTTCCAATTTAAACCACAACTTTTAGGTAGGCCTCTTACCAAAATAATGGTTTCTTCTACTGTCTACCATCTCAACTATATATACGTAAACACATTCAAGAAATTATACAACCAAAACAGTAAAATTTTCACATCTTAAACCTCTTTCTCTGACATCGTTTAATTAATTGTACGTCCAGATAACCTAATTTTCCTAGTTCTCTTTTAAGCAGAAGATATGGGTTTCAATTTGGCTTCAAAAATTCTCCGACGATCATTTTCTAAAGGAAAGAATGATGAGATGGTGATTCCCAAGGGACATTTTGCTGTTTACGTTGGAGAGACTCAATTCAAGAAGAGATTCGTAGTTCCAATATCGTTTTTGAATCAAATTTGTATCCAAGAACTTCTAAACCAAGCAGGAGAAGAATTTGGATTTGATTATCCAATGGGAGGTGTTACGATTCCTTGTAGCGAAGAAACGTTTATGAATCTTACATCCCAATTGAGTGACTTGTAATCAAGGGCAGAGAAACCTTCTCAATTTTTTTGTAATATAGGGTCGTGTTAATATCTTGTACAAATTTATGATATTGAAATACCAAATTTAGTTAGAACATATTAATCAATCAAATGATAGTAATTCCTTGTCGATCTTTAATTAAGTGTTCTTATTGTGTAAAGTTCTTGTACTAATTTTTTAGGATCCATAAATAATCCATCCAAACCCAAAATTATTGGGAACAAATATCATTTCAAATAAAAAACCGTGGCCTGGCTCTGCCACTGGCGATGCTAACATATATTTAAAGATGTATGTAAAATATTGTAACGTTAAAGATCAAGGACCGCAACCAATAACAGTTTGTGATGGATTAAGATCCATCCTTACGCCAATCACAAAAGCATGTGATGCATACATTCGGTAGAAAATAGTTAAACACGAGACTGAATTGAATACTGATAATGAACCAAAACGGACTCTCTGCGTTAGAAATATCCAGATTACAGTATGTACAAAAGAATTTGAATGGGACAAAAAAGAAACTAGAGCAGACTTCTGCCAAATGAGAGAAGACTGGTGCATAACTACCTTTCCTTCACGAGGCAACAGGGAATGGACTTTAAACATTTTCAAACAGTTTTACCCTGAATTATGAATTCCAAGGGGAATGTCAGTATAAATAAATAAGTATATGAGTAATTACAGATGAGAAAACAAGCTGAATCTAAGTTAGCTGATTACGGAAATAATGATAACACTCAATACTCGTATGATTCATTCATTCCTAACAAAGTAATGGAAAATATAATTCATTCGTTCGTATTAAAGAAAATGATTGCGTCTAGTTAACTGTAAATAATCAAAGCTGATGAATTAGCTAGTAACACACCTCCACTCCATTAGCTTCCTTATTGGCACTAGTGGCTTCCTTGGGAGCACTTGACGTGCAATGACCATCTCCTGAGCTCGTCATACGATATTGGTAATTGAGTAGCTTGGGGGAAGAAGGAGCCAATCATATTGGGTGATTTTGTGATTGTAACTGCAAGAGCGTAGTATACATTAGAGTGTGAATTACAGAAACCGCTGGACACTGATACAAACATAATGAATCAAAATGGATGATGATTTACTGCTTAATTACCTTTCGGGGATCGCGCCCCCGCAGCTATAGCCTCTTTGGCAGCACTACACACACAACAAGAGAATTATTGAGGTGGATTAATCAGTTCATACAGAGCTACTTAGAATTATGTTATAATAATGTAGAGGATTTAACAAAATCTAAAAACGAAATAAAATTACCGTTCTCTTCGCTCAATTGTTTTTGCTATCAAATGGTCCCTGTATCTAGCCATGTTCTTCATTAATGTGGAACAAGGTAAAGAAAGCAATACTAGATTGCTATAAGCAAGAAGAGAAGAGAATTCAAGCAAGAAGAGAAAGATAAGTTTTGTGTTTAATAATTTGATTGAGTAATAGATAGCTCTTACAAGACTTAATCTAGCCTTTATATAGGCTTGAAGAATAACTAAACTAGGAAACAGAAAACTAAAAGGAAATCTAAAAGAATCCTAAAAATAAGAAAGACTGAAACTAGGAAACCATGGAAGCCAAACCTCTAAGCGGAATCTTCTGGAATTGTAGTATGCCCTGCATCAGTCCCCCCTTCTAGAGTAAAGCTCGTCCTCGAGTTGTCCAAACAAACCAGAAGTTCATTGTCACCATGAAACGTAAAAATCTCTTGAACATTAAATGTGTTGGAGATATTCCAATCATTTGGTAGATCAATAACATAAGCATTATCATTGATCTTCTTTAAAACCTTGAAAGGACCATATTTCTTCATCTTGGTTTTGTTATAAGTACCCACTGGAAATCTCTCTTTTCTTAGATGTATCATCACGAGCTCCCCTTCCTTGAAGGTTTTAAACCTCTTGTGTTTATCAGCATCCTCTTTATATTTAGAATTGGACTTCTCCAGTTTAGATTTTACTTCATTATGTAATTCAGTTGCTTTGTCTACAAAAGAGTCGGCTGCAGTGTTTGTACTCTGTGTGGTGGGTAAGGCTACCAAATCAAGAGTATGATTAGGTACTTTAGAGTACACAATCTCAAATGGAGTTTTCCCAGTAGAACGATTCACAGAAGTGTTGAAAGCGAATTCCATATGTGGCAATAACACATCCCACTGCTTACTATTATCCAGGCACTTAGCTCTAATCAAATTCCCAAGTGATCTATTAACAACCTCATCAGTTGTCCATCAGTTTGCGGATGTGAAGTTGTGCTGAATTGTAGAACTGTGCCTAAGCGCATCCATAAACTTTTCCAGAAATAACTCAAAAATTTGGTATCTCTGTCAGAAGTGATAGACTTTGGAACCCCATGCAATCTTACTACTTCTTTAAAGAACAAAGAAGCAACATTAGAAGCGTCAGTTGATTTCTTACAAGCCACGAAGTGAGCCATTTTAGAGTAACGATCAACTACGACCATAACAGAATCATTACCTCTAGCAGTACGAGGTAAACCAAGTATAAAATCCATACTTATATCAACCCAAGGTGCATCAGGAACTGGTAAAGGAGTATACAACCCGGTATTTTGAATTGTACCCTTTGCTCTCTGACAGACCATGCATTTTTGTACGAACTTTTGTACATCACGTTTCAAAGATGGCCTATCTTTCTTCAATCAGGGCAATGGTTTTATCTCTCCCAAAATGACCACCAAGACCACTGCCATGTAATTCTCGCATAAGATGTAAACGTAAAGACCCTTGAGGAATACATAATCGATTCCCTTTAAAAAGAAAACCTTCTTGTATAAGAAAATCATCAACCCCATGAGTTTGAGAACTGCATTGATCCCATAGTTTGCCAAAATCTTCATCTTCTGGATAAATGTCTTTGATATAGTCAAATGCATAACTCTCATTACGAATTGTAGTTAATAGATGACTTCTTCTACTTAAGGCATCAGCAACTTGATTCAATTTGCCACTTTTATGTCTCACGGAGAAAGTGTATTTGTTGAGTGTGGAAAGCCATCGATCATGCATTCTGTTAACTTTAGCAGAAGTATTCAAAAACTTCAAAGCATGGTTGTCAGTGTTGACAACAAATTCCCTATGTATAAGATAAGTATGCCACTGCTTAAGAGATTGAACAAGAGCCAATAACTCTAATTCATATGTAGACCATTTCTTTTGTGCATCTGAATTCTTCTCACTGTAATATGCAATTGGATGACCCTCCTGTGATAATACTGCACCAATACCAACAACAGATGCATCACAATCTATTTCAAAAGGCTTGTTGAAATTCGGAAGTGCAAGAATTGGTGCGTACAAAGCTTTTCTTTAAGAAGAATAAAGCTTTTATCCATTGCTTCCGTCCACTCAAACTTCTCCTTCTTGAGACAGTCAGTCAAAGGTGCAGAAATAGAGCTAAAGTTCTTCACAAATCTTCGATAGAAAGAAGCCAAACCATGAAAACTACGAACATCACGAATAGAAGTAGGAACTGGCCAATCTTCAATTGCTTGAACTTTAGAAGGATCGACATGAATACCATCAGTAGAAATCACATATCCCAAAAATGTTACTGAAGAAGCCATGAAGGTACACTTCTTCAAATTAACATATAAAGAGTTGTCAGCAAGAACTTGAAACACTTGTGAAAGATGTTGGAGGTGTTCTGGCTCACTGCGACTAAAAATTAGTATGTCATCAAAATAGACAATAACAAATTTACTGAGAAAGGGTTGGAGAACCTGATTCATAAGTCGCATAAAAGTACTAGGTGCATTAGATAACCCAAATGGCATGACCAGCCATTCATATAAACCTTCACGTGTCTTGAATGCTGTTTTCCACTCATCTCCACCTCGAATGCGTATTTGGTGGTAACCACTGCGTAAATCCAACTTAGTAAAAATAATAGAGCCCGACAGTAAATCAATCATATCATCAATACGCGGGATCGGAAATCTATAAGGAATGGTGATGCGATTTAATGCTCTGCAATCGATACACATCCTCCATCCATTGTCTTTTTTACTAACCAAGAAGGCAGGACTGGCACAAGGACTGTTGCTAGGTCGTATCAAACCCTTTGTAAGCAAATCATTTACCTGTCCCTGTAATATCTCATGCTCAGCAGGACTCAAGCGATAGTGTGCTTGGTTTGGTAAAGAGGCTCCAGGAATAAAATCGATGCAGTGTTGAATATTCCGTAAAGGAGGTAATGCAGTTGGTAGTTCATCTGGAAATAAAACATTATATTGAAATAATAAGGGCTTCACCTTTGCAGGCAACTCAATCATAGGCTTAGAATCTTCATGGGAATGTAAAGAATGTTGTGGGTGCAAAGAACGAATAACAGTGGCTACGACAGCATCAGTCTGCGCACAAGAGTTTGAAGTGGAATTGGATGGACTAAGAACCTTGGTTTTCCCATTATGAACAAAAGTGTAAGTATTCTCGAATCCATTGTGAACCGCGTGAAGATCGTATTGCCAAGGTCTGCCAAGAAGAAGATGGGTTGCCGTCATATTAATGACATCACATAGAACTGTGTCTTCATAACCCTCAAAAGAGAATGACACATAACACTGAAGAGTAATCTTCTGTGTGCTAGAGGCATTAACCCATCCTACAGTGTAAGGTTCTGGATGAGAAGTTACTGGTAGTTCAAGCTTCTTAACTACGTGATCAGCAATATAATTATCCACACTGCCACTATCAATTATCATCTTGCAGATTTTACCCCCAATATAACATCTTGATTTAAAAATACTGTGTCTCTGAGACTTGCATTGTTGAGTAAGAAATAATGGACGAATCATCCCAACAAACTCGTCGTCATCACCAGGTGAGTCTTCATCTTCGAACTCATTAAGCGCACCAGTGACTTCATTAATGAACTGAGGTTCACCAATCAAAGCATTGAATTTCCGACAATCACTAGAAGTGTGCCCCGATTGCTGACATTTATTGCACTTATCTCCACGAAATTTTGTATAAGCATTATTAGCTCGCTGTTGCGGTGGAAATTGTTGTTGCCTGTTATGAAACCGATTCCCTGTAGTAGGAGGAGTTGGTTGCAGAGAGTGAGACTGCTGACCCGGCTGAAGATCAACTGGATTGGCTAAGATAGGTGTAGCCAGAGGTGGAGTATAAGGCACAATATGGCTAGGTTGTCGATGTGAATGGCTAACATCATCATAAGGAGGCCTGGGAATATTCAAAACAGTATCTGGAGAAAAGTTTTGAGATGAATTGGTACCCCTGTAAGTATTTTGATAACGCCCTTGTCTGGATGGATAAATCTATTTTCTATCTTAATAGCTTGCTGCACAGCTTCGACCATAGTAAAAACTGAATGAGTCATACCATTTTGTATTAATCTATTCAGTCCCCAATGAATCTTGCAACTAACTGTTCTTCAGATTCTTTGAGTTGATTTCGTGCGACCAAATTATAAAAATCTGACACATATTCTTCAACAGTTCGTGCCCCCTGCTGAATGTTTTGTAATTTGATGAAAAGTTGCTGCATAAAGTCTCTAGGTAAGAACTTATCCCTGATCAAAGTTTTCATACGTTTCCAAGTACGTATTTTCGGTTTGTTAGCGTTTCTACGATCATCACAGATCTTATCCCACCAAGCTGCAGCTCCTCCTTTGAGTTTGTATGTCACAAGTTTAACCTTAGAATCTTCAGGGACTTCCATGAATTCGAAAAAAGCTTCTACCTCAAAGAACCAATCAGTTAGTTCTTCAATACGAAAATTTCCAGAGAAGTTGGGAATATCAGCTTTTAGTTTATATTCTGGTAAAGAACTGTAAGGGTTGTGACCAGTTTTTAAACGTCGTTCTTCAATCCAATTCTTCTCTAGATCGTTCTCACGTTCATCTTCATCATCACTGTCAAGTGCAGGAGAAACTATCTTCTTCTTTGAATGACCTATGAAACCTTCATACGGTTTCTTAATGTTTAAAGTACGCAATACATCTTCAGGTACTTCATCATTCTGTAAAAACTGAAGTATATCTTCTTTAGTTTTTCCTTCTAAGTCTACAAGCTCAGGCAGGCATATCCAAATCTAGATTTATATGTTTTGCAACCTTCAAAAGTTGATTCTGCATGGTTTCAAGCTTGGTATCTCTTAACCCTAATTTGTCCTCCATGGACTTCTCAAGAGCTTCAGTAATGTTTTTTGCCAAAATCTCGGTATGAGATTTGATGAGAGCTTCGATTGCTGCTAGAGTAACTGGTTGAGCATCATTTTTTTTTTTTTTTTGTACGAAAAGGAACTAAAAAAGGACTGAAAGGTGTTGCGGAAGCGATGTAAAGGATCAAGTTATAGGATGAAAACCTAAAACTAAGCGGTTGATACCAACTAATGTGGAACAAGGTAAAAGAAAGCAATACTAGATTGCTATAAGCAAGAAGAGAAGAGAATTCAAGCAAGAAGAGAAAGATAAGTTTTGTGTTTAATAATTTGATTGAGTAATAGATAGCTCTTACAAGACTTAATCTAGCCTTTATATAGGCTTGAAGAATAACTAAACTAGGAAACAGAAAACTAAAAGGAAATCTAAAAGAATCCTAAAAATAAAAAGACTGAAACTAGGAAACCATGGAAGCCAAACCTCTAAGCGGAATCTTCTGGAATTGTAGTATGCCATGCATCATTCATATGCTCCTCCTCCTCGGGAGAAATTTCCGCTCATCATGGATACTAGCCATTTGAGGAAATTGAGAGTACCTAACTGCGCCTGCTGCTGCTTGCAACAATTCAAACATTCATATTATCTCTCTCTAAACACCACTACGAATCATCCAACAAATTTCGAAACCTAAGATCAAAACGGGAAAAACCTAATTCACACACATAATTATTGAGATGAAACCGAATAGTATCAAAATCAGTTCATTAAACCTCAATTACCTTTTGGTGGTTTGCGGTTGCGACGCTGGTTGATTGTTCGCAGGAGCTGCAGAAGTGGTTTGATTATTCGCAGGGAGTTGCAGAAGTGGTATTATGTGATAGCAGAGCGAGCGTGATAGAATAATTTGCGCGTTTCTGCATGCCGGTGTAACTTGTTTTTATAATGAGAAAAAAATCTTTTGTAGGATCAGGTTTGCTAAGGCCCGTTGATGAGAAAAGCCCATACGTTCCTATAAGCCCATACTATGCTTACCTCAGTGTACAATCTGTTCAAGCCATGATTTCCCGATATCTTTGGATTTTCCCTAAGTAGAAAGAGTAATAGAGATCTGAAGCAGAGGTTGGGGGTGAATTTATCGTGGGTATTGGAGAGGCCTGACAGATAGTGTCTCCTGAGACTCGCATGGTTGTAAGCCAACATTTGATTTATGTGAGGAAGTTCCCTCCATTTTTTACGAATATTTTCTTCATTTCAGAAGTATCTCCCCTCATTACAGTTTTCAGGTAATGCAGCTCAATACTGAGAGATTCACACACTTCATCAAATTATTTATCGCACCTGGGAAAAAATTATTCCATTTTGGAACTAAACATGCAGAATTGGAGCCTTAAGAAATGCAGTTGTTAACTGTTAAGCAACAGACCTTCAGAACTCAGATTCGATAGTTGTGCACAAACTTATTTCTTTAATAAGAAAAACTCACTGTGAAAAAGAAAGAACGGAGTGCAAATACCCCATTGTTTTTGAATTCCCAATGTTTTTGTTCAGAGTCAGAGCTGAGCATATATACCATATATATGCCCCAGAACTTTATTTCTCTGCAAGTTTCCATCCTCCCCATGCTGCATCCTTCCGATGAAAATAACTCTATCTATTTTGGAGATTTACTCCTGTTTTCAAATACATACTGTAATGTTTTTTTTGTCCATTTATGTTACCTTTCATACTCATTCCCCCCTTTTAAATAGGTAGAATCGGTTGGTTACAGAGAAGTGATAAAGAAATTGCACCATTTGGTGAGGAGTTGTGTTGATTGTTAACACTAAGACAACCGTTGCATAATAATGACAGATGTGTAGTTGGGTTTTAAATCCTAAGAGACACATCGTTCAAAATCTGTTGAACTCCTACATAAACAGTGAGACTTTCTCAACTGTAATATGTGAAAGGAGCAATTTGTCTCATTCGTTCTCTCTAAATCGGTACCACTATTGTGAAACTTTGATTGAAAATAAAACATACTTCATTTTGTTCATTAGAATCCAGTTTCAGAGAGTGCACTCTAACCGGATTGTGATCGTTGAACCCTGGGGAATAGACTCCGTTAGATCGCATTGCATCTTGAGAGGCGAAATCTATTCTTAAGACAGTAACATGTTCACGCCTCGATCAAGTTCTACTCATATTTATAACATCCATTGCCTTAGATTTCCAACATATATAACTTGGCATAATCTGAAGTCTAATCTGCAAGCCAATGCCACTGAATGCCCTTCTGTCATCAAAGTGATGTTTTTGTAAGCCATGAAGCATTCCGCACATACTTTTCCTAGTGGAAAATGTGGCGTTCTTGTATTTATACAATAAATGAGAATATGCGAAGGAAACAAGGTTACAGAATACATAAATAGGGCGCAGCCACATAAATAGGGAGTCCCAACTAAATGCGTCACCAAAGTGATGTTTTTATACCCAAACCGCTAGCAGTTATTGCTTATCTGCTCTCCCACCCAGTACCACTAGAAGGAACAAAAATATACGAAGTCCCAGAGTTAACTAGGGCCAAAGGTTACCATGCGTTGTTTGGCGACCTTGGCCGGCTAGGATTTGCATCTAGGATGGAAGTATGGCCGTTGATCGTCGCACGCCTTCGTTTAGGTAACCGCATGGGGAAGGCCAGAATGGTATGGCGCAACAAGGTGGTTGGCATGCCATTGGCACATGTGAAATGGCATGCCTTGGCACAGTTTTTGCGTGTCCAAAACTAGGGTTTTGGGCCAAAGGTTACCATGCGTTGTTTGGCGACCTTGGACGGCTAGATTTGCATCTAGGATGGAAGGTGGCCGTTGATCGTCGCACGCCTTCGTTTTGGTAGCCGCACAGGGAAGGCCGGCATGGTGTGGCGCGGCAAGGTGGTTGGCATGCCATGGCACATGTGGCATGGCATGCCTTCGCGCGGTTTGGCGTGGCCAAAACTAGGGTTTTGGGCCAAAGGTTACCATGCGTTGTTTGGCGACCTTGGGCGGCTAGGATTTGCATCCAGGATGGAAGGGTGGTCATTGATCGTCGCACTCCTTCGTTTTGGTAGCCGCATGGGGAAGGCCGACATAGTATGCAGCGGCAAGGTGGTTGTCATGCCATTGGCACAGTGGCATGTCATGCCTTGTCGCGGTTTGGCTTGGCCAAAACTAGGGTTTTGGGACAAAGGTTACCATGCGTTGTTTGGCGACCTTGGACGGCTAGGATTTGCATCTAATATGGAAGGGTGGCCGTTGGCATGGTGGGGCCAGGAAGGTGCGGTTGGCTTGGCATGGTGGGGCAAGGTTTGGCATGCCATTGGCGCATGGTGCGGCTAGCATGGTTGGGGCCAAGGCAAGGCGCGTTGGTTGGCATGGTGGGGCCAAGGGTTTGGTATGCCATTGGCGCATGGTGCGGCTAGCATGGTTGGCATGCCTTGACGCGGTATACGTGGCCGGGATGGTTTTCCATGGGCACAGTGGTGAGGATGGCATGGTTGGCATGCCTTGGCGCGAGATGTGGCTGGCATGGTTTTCCATTGGCACAGTGATGCGGCTGGCATGGTTGTCATTCCTTGGCGCGGAGATGTGGCTGGCATGGTTGGCATGCCTTGGCGCGGAGATGTGGCTGACATGGTTTGCCATTGGCATAGTGGTGCGGCTGGCATGGTTGGCATGCCTTGGCGCAGAGATGAGGCTGGCATGGTTTGCTATTGGCACAGTGGTGCGGCTGGCATGGTTGGCATGCCTTGGCGTGGTAGCATGAGAATTAGGGTTTGGTATGTACGAAGATGATGTCGGTCAATACTAAGGGTTCTGTCGTGGAACATGACACATGTATATAAAAAAAGGTACCCTGGTAATTCTTACGTAGGTATGTTGAATGATTCAATAAATACGCTAGTGGTTGTAGTGACGTCATGTCAGATGTAAGGTTTTACGATTTTAACCCTAAACTAAAAACCACCATCAACATATGGTTAAAACTTTTCACATAAGGGTTAGCTTCTTATTATATATCTTAAGAGTATCTGCTAAAATTTTTGAATACTTAAATTTGGAATTCATAAGTTTTCAATCCACCATCAAAAACAGTACATATATAGTAGCTTTACCAAGATAGCTAAACCATTTGACATTTCGATATGCTGGGTTTACTACATAAGTTCACTTATACATGCACTCTTTGCATCCATTTTTAATTAAGTAATGATCACATATTATTTATATTATTAAACTCTTTAGCAGCAGAATAAGACTACGTATTATACCTTGTTCATCCTTGACTTGATGAATACAGTAGCATTCCGGTTACTATCACGATCATCATCAACTTGTTCATGTTCATCGTTAACAGCATCAAAAGAAAAACGGTGAACGTCCCTTTTTCCATCTCACCATCTCACTATCAGCAGAACCATCGTTTTCGGAAATCAAATCTAGGGCAGAAACTTTTTCCTTCTTTTACTCGTTCTCGATGTTTTTGTAGCAGCAACAAACTCTCTTTTTTTTTTATAACTCTCGAACCTCCAAAAAAAAAATAACAGCGACACAACAACTAGACAACCTTCAAAACAATTCTCTAACATCGAAAAAAAAATAATTATGAATCTTCTCGAACTCTATCTCCTCTCTTCCCTGTTCCTCTCACCTTGCTCTGATACCGTCTGTAGGATCGAGCAAGAGAGAGGAGAGCACACGCGGAAGCAATAAAAATACTACATTGATAATCAAATTTGGTACACCGAGTTCTTATGGCTCAGTAACCTATTTATAGTCTCACAAACTTGATGATCATTCAAAGCAAACTTTCCTAACAAAGATAAAACTCTAAACAAAGACACTTTCCTAACATAAAGAAAACTTTAAATAGAACTCTATAGAATTCAAACACCTTTCTTCTCAAGTAAACTCGATTTCCAAATATGACACGCTGTGTCAACTTTTCTTTTTGATCCTTCCTAACTGCGTCAACTACAGTTGTTGATCCATGTTGTCTTCTTCATATTGTGTCAACTATAATTGTTGATCCAAAACCAAATCACCATATCTTGGTTTAACTTCCAACATCCTCCCTTAAACCAAGATATCCTTAACAAACCAAAAACCAAATTATATGACACATCACCAAGCATTGTATCTCAACTTCATTTCTTGTTTACCTGCTTCAGTTGCAGGATTTCCATACTCTTCAAATTCCACACTGGACTTGCTTAACTTCTCAATTCAAATTCCTATATGGGATTGCTTCACTATTCACGAGCACACCATTTGACGTCTCTTCTCAAGCATACATTGCTTTATCTTCACGATCACAACTCATGGGATTTTCACCTACTATTGTCGTTCTCTCTCACACATCACCCTTGGTTATTACTTATCTTTTCTTCACTCTCTCATCATCTTCACAACCTTACTGTTGTTTCTTCTTCTTTAGTTTTTTATGATTCTCTCACAATCTTTCTCTTGTTACGCTTCTGCCACAAGCAATAACTATCACAAAGTCTGCCACACTTTGCAGGTCTTCCAAGTTTCTGCCACAAACTCTTCAACCACACTTAATTGCTTAACATGTTTAAGCTTAAACA
Organism: Papaver somniferum; assembly: GCF_003573695.1. Taxonomy (NCBI): domain Eukaryota; kingdom Viridiplantae; phylum Streptophyta; class Magnoliopsida; order Ranunculales; family Papaveraceae; genus Papaver; species Papaver somniferum. Next base: position 10,952,740 of record NC_039368.1, on the reverse strand, counting down.
TCAACATCCTACCTTAAGCTCAAACATATCCACCCAACATTCATTGTCATTCTAAGTCTCTGAATTCGATCAACTTAATCAAATTGTACTAATTCTGACTGCAATACCAGCTTTGACCTCCATCAAACTATAGCAATCATCTGACTGCAGTACCAACTTTGATCCTATTGCATCTATTTCGAATCCATGACTTAACCCTTCGAAAAGCTTCTTCACCTTCTAAAATCAACCAATGCTCTTCCACAACCACCCTTTCTTAAACTACCTCAACAATCATCAACATACACAAAAAACTGTTTTCCGCAACATTTCTGACAGAAACTGTCACACCTTTTTACTGTCACTACCCTATATCACGCTTCTTTTTTCTGTTAAGATTCTGTAACAATTCTTTAGTAACACTTTTGTTCATCTGTAACAATCTCCTTCAACTGTGACTTTAACCTTTGTAACACCCAAACTGTTACAAACTTTCAATAGCACTTTCCCACTTTTTTTTATAGCTCCGAACCCTTACCAAACTTCGAACAAATCTCTGTTTAATATGATCTCGACAGAATTGAACCATATACCCATGTTTTTTGGATTTCCATCATGCCAACGACCACACGATCAAAACTACAACGACAACTTTCTCCTTGCCTTATTACTGCTATATTTTTCCTTCTCAGTAGCAGCATCTCGTTCAAACGGCATCAGTCTTCATTGATCCCTACAGGCTACTTCTCCTTCAGATTCGATCACAACAATATCATCTTCTCTGTTTCCTTCTTCACTGCACCTTTATATTGATCAACCCGTTTCCGTAAACAACTCTTCTTCTCCAAACTCCTGCTTGTTTATCTAAACTTCTGATTCTTCTCAGTTGCAAACTCCAGAACGAAGTTTCCCTTCTGCAAAGATATCCAGCTGATTTCTCGGCTTCTAAAACTCGTTCAGACTCACAATGACCATGCCTTTCCGGCGTCAGTTCTTCTTCCCGAAACTGCTTGATCAAATCTCACCAACAAGTCGAACTAAAATAATACCAAATCTCCTTTCCTTCTTGACTGTTCTCGATGAAACTAATCCAAGTCTTCGTGACCTAGATTCAGCTATCTTTTGACTTCGATTCACGTCAACCTTTGCAACAAATCTCTTCTAACATAACTCGAACTTTCACAAGTTTTCAACCCTAATTGTTTTTTTCTTCCAGCAACTTGTTGCGCACTTTTGTTAAGCCCACAACATCACCTTATGGATCCAGCAGCTTACAATCCATTAAACCTAACCTGTCGAACTTGATCCTCTTTTTTTAACACGGTTTTTAACTCTTTAGCAGCATCACAAGACTACGTACTATACCTTGTTCATCATTGACTTGATAATACAGTAGCATTCCGGTTACTATCACGATCATCATCACCCTGTTCATGTTCATCGTTAACAGCATCAAAAGAAAAACAGTGAACGTCCCTTTTTCCATCTCACCATCTAACTATAAGCAGAACCATCGTCTCCGGAAATCAAATCTAGGGAAACAACTTTTCCTTCTTTTACTCGTTCTCGATGTTGTTGTAGCAGCTACAAACTCTTTTTTTTTTTACAAACTCTCGAACCTTCAAGAAAAAAAAAAAAGGGACACAACAACAAGATAACCTTCAAAACAATTTTCTAACATCGAAAATAAAAACTTATGAATCTTCTCGAACTCTATCTCCTCTCCACCTCTTCCTCTCACCTTTCTCTGATACCATATGTAGGATCGAGCAGAGAGAGAGCACACGCGGAAGCAATAAAAAGACTACATTGATAATAAAATTCGGTGTACAATTCTTATGGCTGAATAGCTTACTTATAGTCTCACAAACTTGATGATCGCTCAAAGCAAACTTTCTAACAAAGATAAAACTCGAAGCAAAGACACTTTCCTAACATAAAGCAGACTCTAAATAGAACTCTCTAGAAAAACTCACACCTTTCTTCTCAAGTAAACTCGATTTCCAAATATGACACGCTATGTCAACTTTCTTGTTGATTCATCCTGACTGCATGAACTACAGTTGTTGATCCATGTTGTCTTCTTCATACTGTGTCAACTATAATTGTTGATCCAAAACCAATCACCATATCTTGGTTTAAACTTCCAACATCCCCAAATGGTAAGGGCATCATATGTTTAGTTTTTTGATTGGTCAAAAGGAAAAAATTCATTGAAAAATAGGTACTTAAGGGGTACCTCAACCCAATAAATACAACCGATCCAAAAAAGGGAGATCGAGTTTGGAAACGATTACCCAAAACAAAAAACAAAGAGCCAAAAGAATTTAACAAACAAACCATACACCAAACGTCTCGTATCCAAATCAAAGCGGCCGATGGAAATACGAATCCCATAAAATCATATCATCATGTTAGCCGTTAAATCCAACATGCTAGTATTTGACTCCGCCCAGAGGTAAGCTTGGATCTTAATATCTCGAATTATACTTTCCAAGTTTGGTAAGGGCATAATATGTTGAAACATAATAATACATATACGATTGCAGTCTGCAACTACTTACTTGACCACACATGGAGTACTACAAAGGAGGCAAAACCATGTGATCAGGCCAATTGTTATACCCAAGCAAATGTTGCTTCACCACTCTTTCATTATTATCGTATTAAAAGTTGGATGAGTTGTCCGTCTCCCCTCTTCTCATTTAAGCTTTGGTAGGGAATAACTGGTCATATTTCTTTGGAAGCAAACAAACAAAAGTCATCTTAATTAGGTATGAAGAACCAAACCATGTGATAGTATACATATTGATCTATGACATACACAAATCTGTCATCTCCCCTCCTCTCATTTCCACCTTAACTTTTGGAACATGTGGTGGTTTAAGGTCTCTCACCAATTAATTCATAGGCCATATACAGTGTTACAACCACTAGAGTACAACTTACTTTAAGCAGTTCGTGAAAACACAAAGAGTTGATTATTAGTGTGGAAGCAAATCCATGTGACTAACGAGATAAGATCTTCATCTCTTCAGCTTCCATCAAGTAGTCCACTAGTCACTAGGCCATTGTGTGTTTCAACAACCCAAACACAACAACTATTTAGATCCCTATTAGATTTGTTAGACATATATAGTGTTCAAAACTTAAGTCTTCAGATACCAGTTTATGCTGTCCACTCGTGTTAGATTTCTTTAGTATTTTTGTAATGGTAGTTGTCACTTGTCATATTTCTTTGGAGGCAAACAAACAAACACCATCTTAAGTAAACGGAACCAAACCATCTGATGTGATAGTAAATAATGATCTGTGAACCAACCAACCAAATACTTCTTCTCCCATCTTTCAATTTCCACCTTAACTTTTTAGTAGGCACCTCGTCAAACTATTGGTCTCTTCTACTGTCCGTCATCTCAACTATATATAAAGATATTAATTAGCCTGGACAATTAAACATGTCTGGACACTAAATAATCTTCTACATGCAAGATATACAACATTTATAGCTGTATGAGATGTCCATTATAGTTGTAAGAGCTCTCTCAAAAGGTAGGGCTACATGCTAGATATACAACATCAGAATATTATTGTGATTACCCACTTGGCCACACAATGTTTTGTAAGGAGGCAAACCCATGTGAGTGTACACTTATCGAATAGACAAGTAAATGTTTGTTCGCCAATCGTTTCAATTCAAAAGAAACATTTGCATAGCCACCTATTTTGCAATTTCTTTTATCCAGTTCTCATTTTCTAGTATATATAGTCACCCATATATGTAGTACTTCAAACATCCAAAACCAGTAGTTTGCATATCCTTCTACAACTCTCGTATTCTCTCGTTATTCTCCTACTAGCATATTAAGATCTAATTCGATCTCTATTTTTATTAGCAACATGGGTTTCAACTTATATGCAAAGATTAACAGACGATCATTTTCCAAAGGAAGGACTGATGCTGTGATAATTCCAAAAGGACATTTCGCAGTTTATGTTGGTGGTGGTACTCAACTCAAGAAAAGATTTGTGGTTCCAATGTGGTACTTGAACCAGCCTTCTTTCCAACACCTTTTAAGTCTAGCCGAAGAAGAATTTGGATTTGATCATCCAATGGGCGGGATCACAATTCCTTGCAGTGAAGCCTCTTTTATTGATCTTGTTTTCCAGTTAAATGACTTGTGATCAAATGACAACATCGAATTCTGAAGTTTTGTATACTAGGATCATGTAAATATAATTTTTCTGTAAAAGCAAACTTTACTGAAATTCATAACTGACATTAATGAGAAGTATAGAAAGAAAATTCTTATGAAAATTGTTGCAAATGATTTATTCTCCATCTTAAATTAACATTTCATTTCTTGATGAGTGCAATATCTAGATTCTAGAGTAATAGATTTAGTTTGGTCACATATTTTCATATAAGGGTTAGCTTCTTATAAGCTATCTTAAAAGTATCGGCTAACAATTTCGTATGACTATAATTTGGAATTCATAGGTTTACTTTTCAATCCACCATCCAAAACACTACATACAATAATATAATGTAAATATAATTTACGATAGCTAAATGACTGTGATCAAATGAGAACACCGAATTCTCAAATTTGTACACTAGGATCATGTAAATATAATTTTTTTGGTGAAAATTAACTTCGCCGAAGTTCATACATATTAATGACAAGCACAGAAAAGAAAATGCTTATGTAAATTATTTCATCTGACTTATTCTCCATCTTTTAACTACCATCCTTGATTGAATTTCTTGATGCTTGCAATATTTAGAGTAATGTTTTAATTAGCTTAAAGTTTTCACTCAAGGGTCCTCTTGTTTGATTGTATATTTAGCAAATCTTGGATTCTATATATTGCGAATGGTTTTGATTTAGTAATGGCCACAAATTGTTAATATTGAGCAAGGCAACAATCCCATGTGAAATTCGATTCCGTCATATATAGGTAAGACGATGAGCCCACCCCTTATTGAAAGACAACTCTTTCATCATCACTCCTTTCATTTCCGCACCTCGTAACGGTAAGGGCATAATATGTTGAAACATAATAATAATACATACGACTCCAACTACTTACTTGACCACACAAGGAGTACTGCAAAGGAGGAAAAACCATGTGATTAGGCTCATTATCAACCCAAATTGTTAATAGACAAGCAAATTTTGCTTCACCACTCTCCATTATCGCAATTAAAGTTGGGTAAGTTGTCTCTCTCCCCTCTCTCTCATTTCCACTATATATACGAATGGTCTCTTCTACTGTCCATCATCTCCACTATATATACGAATGCACATTTCAAGAACTCAAACAACCAAAACAACAAAGTTTTCACATCTTAAACTTCTTTTTCTAGTTTTCAACTAGCTTTCCTTTTTCTCTTAATCTTAAGTAAAAGACATGGGTTTCACTTTGACTTCTAAAATACTCCAACGATCTTCTTCCAAAGGAAAGAATGATGAGATGGTGATCCCCAAAGGACATTTTGCAGTTTACGTTGGAGAGTCTCAATTCAAGAAGAGATTCGTAGTTCCAATATCATATTTGCATCACACTTGTGTCCAAGAACTCCTAAACCAAGCAGGAGAAGAATTTGGGTTTGATTATCCAATGGGAGGTGTTACAATTCCTTGTAGCGAAGAAACATTTATGAATCTTACATCTCAATTAAATGACCTGTAATTAAGTGCAGAGAAAATCTCTCACGATTTTGTAAACTAGGGTCATGTAACCTCTTGTACAAATTGATATATTAAGTGAAATACAAAAATTAGTAGAATTTATACATTTCAGCTGAATAGTTATTCTTTACTTCAACATTTTTAATTAAGTGATCATGCAGTTTAAAATTGTCCATCAATTATTTTTAATATCCATGAAAGGACTTTCAACAACAAGGAAAGATCTCCTGAAACGATCATTGTGGAAGTAACGCTGAAGGCCTTTACTTGGGCTAGCTTTTTCCCTTCTTTCTCCAATGCTATAATCTTGACAACATAATTATATATTGGACCTCGAAATTCTTTAATCTACCCTAGCTTGTTTTGTTTTTTTTTCTTTCGATCCTTGCGACTTCTGTTCTACCATCGGTACTATGTTGCCCAGAAGAAAACAAACAAACCAACGTAAATACATCTATTAGAAAACTACCTATTTTCTAGTAATTCCAATTCACAATTTTTCGACCAGTTATATCAAGAAGACAAACTAATGCACCCCTGACTGAGTCTGTGTACGATAGATATGGAACATGTGGTGGTTGAAGGTCTCTCACCAATTAATGGTATGCCATATACAGTATTGAAACCACGAGAATACAACTTACTTTACGCAGTTCGTGAAAACACAAAGACGTTGATTATTAGCGTGGAACCAAACCCTCTTCCGCTTCTATCAAGTAGTCCACTAGCCACTAGGCCATTGTGTGTTTCAACAACCCAGCAACAAAGCTATTTTGAGATCCCTATTAGATTTGTTAGACATAGTGTTCAAAACTGAAGTCTGCAGATAACCAGATCACGCTGTCCACTGATCGTATTAGATTTCTTTGGAACCAAACAAACAAACCATGTGATAGTACATAATGATGTTTTATGAACCCACCTTATACACATATTTTCTTCTCCCATCTTCCAATTTAAACCACAACTTTTAGGTAGGCCTCTTACCAAAATGGTTTCTTCTACTGTCTACCATCTCAACTATATATACGTAAACACATTCAAGAAATTATACAACCAAAACAGTAAAATTTTCACATCTTAAACCTCTTTCTCTGACATCGTTTAATTAATTGTACGTCCAGATAACCTAATTTTCCTAGTTCTCTTTTAAGCAGAAGATATGGGTTTCAATTTGGCTTCAAAAATTCTCCGACGATCATTTTCTAAAAAAGAATGATGAGATGGTGATTCCCAAGGGACATTTTGCTGTTTACGTTGGAGAGACTCAATTCAAGAAGAGATTCGTAGTTCCAATATCGTTTTTGAATCAAATTTGTATCCAAGAACTTCTAAACCAAGCAGGAGAAGAATTTGGATTTGATTATCCAATGGGAGGTGTTACGATTCCTTGTAGCGAAGAAACGTTTATGAATCTTACATCCCAATTGAGTGACTTGTAATCAAGGGCAGAGAAACCTTCTCAATTTTTTTGTAATATAGGGTCGTGTTAATATCTTGTACAAATTTATGATATTGAAATACCAAATTTAGTTAGAACATATTAATCAATCAAATGATAGTAATTCCTTGTCGATCTTTAATTAAGTGTTCTTATTGTGTAAAGTTCTTGTACTAATTTTTTAGGATCCATAAATAATCCATCCAAACCCAAAATTATTGGGAACAAATATCATTTCAAATAAAAAACCGTGGCCTGGCTCTGCCACTGGCGATGCTAACATATATTTAAAGATGTATGTAAAATATTGTAACGTTAAAGATCAAGGACCGCAACCAATAACAGTTTGTGATGGATTAAGATCCATCCTTACGCCAATCACAAAAGCATGTGATGCATACATTCGGTAGAAAATAGTTAAACACGAGACTGAATTGAATACTGATAATGAACCAAAACGGACTCTCTGCGTTAGAAATATCCAGATTACAGTATGTACAAAAGAATTTGAATGGGACAAAAAAAAACTAGAGCAGACTTCTGCCAAATGAGAGAAGACTGGTGCATAACTACCTTTCCTTCACGAGGCAACAGGGAATGGACTTTAAACATTTTCAAACAGTTTTACCCTGAATTATGAATTCCAAGGGGAATGTCAGTATAAATAAATAAGTATATGAGTAATTACAGATGAGAAAACAAGCTGAATCTAAGTTAGCTGATTACGGAAATAATGATAACACTCAATACTCGTATGATTCATTCATTCCTAACAAAGTAATGGAAAATATAATTCATTCGTTCGTATTAAAGAAAATGATTGCGTCTAGTTAACTGTAAATAATCAAAGCTGATGAATTAGCTAGTAACACACCTCCACTCCATTAGCTTCCTTATTGGCACTAGTGGCTTCCTTGGGAGCACTTGACGTGCAATGACCATCTCCTGAGCTCGTCATACGATATTGGTTAATTGAGTATGCTTGGGGGAAGAAGGAGCCAATCATATTGGGTGATTTTGTGATTGTAACTGCAAGAGCGTAGTATACATTAGAGTGTGAATTACAGAAACCGCTGGACACTGATACAAAACATAATGAATCAAAATGGATGATGATTTACTGCTTAATTACCTTTCGGGATCGCGCCCCCGCAGCTATAGCCTCTTTGGCAGCACTACACAACAAGAGAATATATTGAGGTGGATTAATCAGTTCATACAGAGCTACTTAGAAATTATAAGTTATAATAATGTAGAGGATTTAACAAAATCTAAAAACGAAATAAAATTACCGTTCTCTTCGCTCAATTGTTTTTGCTATCAAATGGTCCCTGTATCTAGCCATGTTCTTCATTAATGTGGAACAAGGTAAAAGAAAGCAATACTAGATTGCTATAAGCAAGAAGAGAAGAGAATTCAAGTAAGAAGAGAAAGATAAGTTTTGTGTTTAATAATTTGATTGAGTAATAGATAGCTCTTACAAGACTTAATCTAGCCTTTATATAGGCTTGAAGAATAACTAAACTAGGAAACAGAAAACTAAAAGAAAATCTAAAAGAATCCTAAAAATAAGAAAGACTGAAACTAGGAAACCATGGAAGCCAAACCTCTAAGCGGAATCTTCTGGAATTGTAGTATGCCCTGCATCAGTCCCCCTTCTAGAGTAAAGCTCGTCCTCGAGTTGTCCAAACAAACCAGAAGTTCATTGTCACCATGAAACGTAAAAATCTCTTGAACATTAAATGTGTTGGAGATATTCAAATCATTTGGTAGATCAATAACATAAGCATTATCATTGATCTTCTTTAAAACCTTGAAAGGACCATATTTTTTCATCTTGGTTTTGTTATAAGTACCCACTGGAAATCTCTCTTTTCTTAGATGTATCATCACGAGCTCCCCTTCCTTGAAGGTTTTAAACCTCTTGTGTTTATCAGCATCCTCTTTATATTTAGAATTGGACTTCTCCAGTTTAGATTTTACTTCATTATGTAATTCAGTTGCTTTGTCTACAAAAGAGTCGGCTGCAGTGTTTGTACTCTGTGTGGTGGGTAAGGCTACCAAATCAAGAGTATGATTAGGTACTTTAGAGTACACAATCTCAAATGGAGTTTTCCCAGTAGAACGATTCACAGAAGTGTTGAAAGCGAATTCCATATGTGGCAATAACACATCCCACTGCTTACTATTATCCAGGCACTTAGCTCTAATCAAATTCCCAAGTGATCTATTAACAACCTCAGTCTGTCCATCAGTTTGCGGATGTGAAGTTGTGCTGAATTGTAGAACTGTGCCTAAGCGCATCCATAAACTTTTCCAGAAATAACTCAAAAATTTGGTATCTCTGTCAGAAGTGATAGACTTTGGAACCCCATGCAATCTTACTACTTCTTTAAAGAACAAAGAAGCAACATTAGAAGCGTCAGTTGATTTCTTACAAGCCACGAAGTGAGCCATTTTAGAGTAACGATCAACTACGACCATAACAGAATCATTACCTCTAGCAGTACGAGGTAAACCAAGTATAAAATCCATACTTATATCAACCCAAGGTGCATCAGGAACTGGTAAAGGAGTATACAACCCGGTATTTTGAATTGTACCCTTTGCTCTCTGACAGACCATGCATTTTTGTACGAACTTTTGTACATCACGTTTCAAAGATGGCCAGAAATATCTTTCTTCAATCAGGGCAATGGTTTTATCTCTCCCAAAATGACCACCAAGACCACTGCCATGTAATTCTCGCATAAGATGTAAACGTAAAGACCCTTGAGGAATACATAATCGATTCCCTTTAAAAAGAAAACCTTCTTGTATAAGAAAATCATCAACCCCATGAGTTTGAGAACTGCATTGATCCCATAGTTTGCCAAAATCTTCATCTTCTGGATAAATGTCTTTGATATAGTCAAATGCATAACTCTCATTACGAATTGTAGTAATAGATGACTTCTTCTACTTAAGGCATCAGCAACTTGATTCAATTTGCCACTTTTATGTCTCACGGAGAAAGTGTATTTGTTGAGTGTGGAAAGCCATCGATCATGCATTCTGTTAACTTTAGCAGAAGTATTCAAAAACTTCAAAGCATGGTTGTCAGTGTTGACAACAAATTCCCTATGTATAAGATAAGTATGCCACTGCTTAAGAGATTGAACAAGAGCCAATAACTCTAATTCATATGTAGACCATTTCTTTTGTGCATCTGAATTCTTCTCACTGTAATATGCAATTGGATGACCCTCCTGTGATAATACTGCACCAATACCAACAAGATGCATCACAATCTATTTCAAAAGGCTTGTTGAAATTCGGAAGTGCAAGAATTGGTGCCGTACAAAGCTTTTCTTTAAGAAGAATAAAGCTTTTATCCATTGCTTCCGTCCACTCAAACTTCTCCTTCTTGAGACAGTCAGTCAAAGGTGCAGAAATAGAGCTAAAGTTCTTCACAAATCTTCGATAGAAAGAAGCCAAACCATGAAAACTACGAACATCACGAATAGAAGTAGGAACTGGCCAATCTTCAATTGCTTGAACTTTAGAAGGATCGACATGAATACCATCAGTAGAAATCACATATCCCAAAAATGTTACTGAAGAAGCCATGAAGGTACACTTCTTCAAATTAACATATAAAGAGTTGTCAGCAAGAACTTGAAACACTTGTGAAAGATGTTGGAGGTGTTCTGGCTCACTGCGACTAAAAATTAGTATGTCATCAAAATAGACAATAACAAATTTACTGAGAAAGGGTTGGAGAACCTGATTCATAGTCGCATAAAAGTACTAGGTGCATTAGATAACCCAAATGGCATGACCAGCCATTCATATAAACCTTCACGTGTCTTGAATGCTGTTTTCCACTCATCTCCACCTCGAATGCGTATTTGGTGGTAACCACTGCGTAAATCCAACTTAGTAAAAATAATAGAGCCCGACAGTAAATCAATCATATCATCAATACGCGGGATCGGAAATCTATAAGGAATGGTGATGCGATTTAATGCTCTGCAATCGATACACATCCTCCATCCATTGTCTTTTTTACTAACCAAGAAGGCAGGACTGGCACAAGGACTGTTGCTAGGTCGTATCAAACCCTTTGTAAGCAAATCATTTACCTGTCCCTGTAATATCTCATGCTCAGCAGGACTCAAGCGATAGTGTGCTTGGTTTGGTAAAGAGGCTCCAGGAATAAAATCGATGCAGTGTTGAATATTCCGTAAAGGAGGTAATGCAGTTGGTAGTTCATCTGGAAATAAAACATTATATTGAAATAATAAGGGCTTCACCTTTGCAGGCAACTCAATCATAGGCTTAGAATCTTCATGGGAATGTAAAGAATGTTGTGGGTGCAAAGAACGAATAACAGTGGCTACGACAGCATCAGTCTGCGCACAAGAGTTTGAAGTGGAATTGGATGGACTAAGAACCTTGGTTTTCCCATTATGAACAAAAGTGTAAGTATTCTCGAATCCATTGTGAACCGCGTGAAGATCGTATTGCCAAGGTCTGCCAAGAAGAAGATGGGTTGCCGTCATATTAATGACATCACATAGAACTGTGTCTTCATAACCCTCAAAAGAGAATGACACATAAACTGAAGAGTAATCTTCTGTGTGCTAGAGGCATTAACCCATCCTACAATGTAAGGTTCTGGATGAGAAGTTACTGGTAGTTCAAGCTTCTTAACTATGTCATCAGTAATATAATTATCCACACTGCCACTATCAATTATCATCTTGCAGATTTTACCCCCAATATAACATCTCGATTTAAAAATACTGTGTCTCTGAGACTTGCATTGTTGAGTAAGAAATAATGGACGAATCATCCCAATAAACTCGTCGTTATCACCAGGTGAGTCTTCATCTTCGAACTCATTAAGTGCACCAGTGACTTCATTAATGAACTGAGGTTCACCAATCAAAGCATTGAATTTCCGACAATCACTAGAAGTGTGCCCCGATTGCTGACATTTATTGCACTTATCTCCACGAAATTTTGTATAAGCATTATTAGCTCGCTGTTGCGGTGGAAATTTTTGTTGCCTGTTATGAAACCGATTCCCTGTAGTAGGAGGAGTTGGTTGCAGAGAGTGATAATGCTGACCCGGCTGAAGATCAACTGGATTGGCTAAGATAGGTGTAGCCAGAGGTGGAGTATAAGGCACAATATGGATAGGTTGTCGATGTGAATGGCTAACATCATCATAAGAAGGCCTGGGAATATTCAAAACAGTATCTGGAGAAAAGTTTTGAGATGAATTGGTACCCCTGTAAGTATTTTGATAACGCCATTGTCTGGATGATTTTCTATCTTAATAGCTTGTTGCACAGCTTCGACCATAGTAAAAACTGAATGAGTCATACCATTTTGTATTAATCTATTCAATCCCTCAATGAATCTTGCAACTAACTATTCTTCAGATTCTTTGAGTTGATTTCGTGCGACCAAATTATAAAAATATGACACATATTCTTCAACAGTTCGTTCCCCCTGCTGAATGTTTTGTAATTTGATGAAAAGTTGCTGCATAAAGTCTCTAGTTATGAACTTATCCCTGATCAAAGTTTTCATACGTTTCCAAGTACGTATTTTCGGTTTGTTAGCGTTTCTACGATCATCACAGATCTTATCCCACCAAGCTGCAGCTCCTCCTTTGAGTTTGTATGTCACAAGTTTAACCTTAGAATCTTCAGGGACCTCCATAAATTCGAAAAAAGCTTCTACCTCAAAGAACCAATTAGTTAGTTCTTCAATACGAAAATTTCCAGAGAAGTTGGGAATATCAGCTTTTAGTTTATATTCTGGTAAAGAACTGTAAGGGTTGTGACCAGTTTTTAAACGTCGTTCTTCAATCCAATTCTTCTCTAGATCGTTCTCACGTTCATCTTCATCATCACTGTCAAGTGCAGGAGAAACTATCTTCTTCTTTGAATGACCTATGAAACCTTCATATGGTTTCTTAATGTTTAAAGTACGCAATACATCTTCAGGTACTTCATCATTCTGTAAAAACTGAAGTATATCTTCTTTAGTTTTTCCTTCTAAGTCTACAAGCTCAGGCATATCCAAATCTAGATTTATATGTTTTGCAACCTTCAAAAGTTGATTCTGCATGGTTTCAAGCTTGGTATCTCTTAACCCTAATTTGTCCTCCATGGACTTCTCAAGAGCTTCATTAATGTTTTTTGCAAAAATCTCGGTATGAGATTTGATGAGAGCTTCGATTGCTGCTAGAGTAACTGGTTGAGCAGTCATTTTTTTTTTTTTTTGTACGAAAAGGAACTAAAAAAAAGGACTGAAAGGTGTTGCGGAAGCTATGTAAAGGATCAAGTTATAGGATGAAAACCTAAAACTAAGCGGTTGATACCAACTAATGTGGAACAAGGTAAAAGAAAGCAATACTAGATTGCTATAAGCAAGAAGAGAAGAGAATTCAAGCAAGAAGAGAAAGATAAGTTTTGTGTTTAATAATTTGATAGAGTAATAGATAGCTCTTACAAGACTTAATCTAGCCTTTATATAGGCTTGAAGAATAACTAAACTAGGAAACAGAAAACTAAAAGAAAATCTAAAAGAATCCTAAAAATAAGAAAGACTGAAACTAGGAAACCATGGAAGCCAAACCTCTAAGCGGAATCTTTTGGAATTGTAGTATGCCATGCATCATTCATATGCTCCTCCTCCTCGGGAGAAATTTCCGGCTCATCATGGATACTAGCCATTTGAGGAAATTGAGAGTACCTAACCTGCTGCTGCTTGCAACAATTCAAACATTCAATATTATCTCTCTCTAAACACCACTACGAATCATCCAACAAATTTCGAAACCTAAGATCAAAACGGGAAAAACCTAATTCACACACATAATTATTGAGATGAAACCGAAATAGTATCAAAATCAGTTCATTAAACCTCAAATTACCTTTTGGTGGTTTGCGGTTGCGACGCTGGTTTGATTGTTCGCAGGGAGCTGCAGAAGTGGTTTGATTATTCGCAGGGAGTTGCAGAAGTGGTATTATGTGATAGAGCAGAGCGAGCGTGATAGAATAATTTGCGCGTTTCTGCATGCCGGTGTAACTTGTTTTTATAATGAGAAAAAAATCTTTTGTAGGATCAGGTTTGCTAAGGCCCGTTGATGAGAAAAGCCCATACGTTCCTATAAGCCCATACTATGCTTACCTCAGTGTACAATCTGTTCAAGCCATGATTTCCCGATATCTTTGGATTTTCCCTAAGTAGAAAGAGTAATAGAGATCTGAAGCAGAGGTTGGGGGTGAATTTATCGTGGGTATTGGAGAGGCCTGACAGAGATAGTGTCTCCTGAGACTCGCATGGTTGTAAGCCAACATTTGATTTATGTGAGGAAGTTCCTCTCATTTTTTACGAATATTTATTCTTCATTTCAGAAGTATCTCCCCTCATTACAGTTTTCAGGTAATGCAGCTGACAATACTGAGAGATTCACACAACTTCATCAAATTATTTATCGCACCTGGGAAAAAAATTATTCCATTTTGGAACTAAACATGCAGAATTGGAGCCTTAAGAAAATGCAGTTGTTAACTGTTAAGCAACAGACCTTCAGAACTCAGATTCGATAGTTGTGCACAAACTTATTTCTTTAATAAGAAAAACTCACTGTGAAAAAGAAAAGAACGGAGTGCAAATACCCCATTGTTTTGAATTCCCAATGTTTTGTTCAGAGGTCAGAGGCTGAGCATATATACCATATATATGCCCCAGAACTTTATTTTCTCTGCAAGTTTCCATCCTCCCCATGCTGCATAAATTACTAAGCATGAAAATAACTCTATATATTGTTGGAGATTTACTCATGTGTTTCAAATACATACTGTAATGTGGTTTTGTATCTGTCCATTTATGTTACGGGCAGTTACATACATCATTCCCTACCTTTTAAATAGGTAGAATCGGTTGGTTACAGAGAAGAGTGATAAAGAGAATTGCACCATTTGGTGAGGAGTTGTGTTGATTGGTTAACACTAAAGACAACCGTTGCATAATAATGAACAGATGTGTAGTTGGGTTTTAATCCTAAGAGACACATCGATTCAAAATCTGTTGAACTCCTACATAAACAGTGAGACTTCTCAACTGTAATATGTGAAAGGAGCAATTTGTCTCATTCGTTCTCTCTAAATCGGTACCACTATTGTGAAACTTTGATTGAAAATAAAACATACTTCATTTTGTTCATTAGAATCCAGTTTCAGAGAGTGCACTCTAACCGGATTGTGATCGTTGAACCCTGGGGAATAGACTCCGTTAGATCGCATTGCATCTTGAGAGGCGAAATCTATTCTTAAAGACAGTAACATGTTCACGCCTCGATCAAGTTCTACTCATATTTATAACATCCATTGCCTTAGATTTCCAACATATATAACTTGGCATAATCTGAAGTCTAATCTGCAAGCCAATGCCACTGAATGCCCTTCTGTCATCAAAGTGAGATGTTTTTGTAAGCCATGAAGCATTCCGCACATACTTTTCCTAGTGGAAAATGTGGCGTTCTTGTATTTATACAATAAATGAGAATATGCGAAGGGAAACAAGGTTACAGAATACATAAATAGGGCGCAGCCACATAAATAGGGAGTCCCAACTAAATGCGTCACCAAAGTGAGATGTTTTTATACCCAAACCGCTAGCAGTAATATGCTTCATAACTGGCTCTCGTGCCACCCAGTACCACTAGAAGGAACAAAAATATACGAAGTCCCAGAGTTAACTAGGGCCAAAGGTTACCATGCGTTGTTTGGCGACCTTGGCCGGCTAGGATTTGCATCTAGGATGGAAGTATGGCCGTTGATCGTCGCACGCCTTCGTTTAGGTAACCGCATGGGGAAGGCCAGAATGGTATGGCGCAACAAGGTGGTTGGCATGCCATTGGCACATGTGAAATGGCATGCCTTGGCACAGTTTTGCGTGTCCAAAACTAGGGTTTTGGGCCAAAGGTTACCATGCGTTGTTTGGCGACCTTGGACGGCTAGATTTGCATCTAGGATGGAAGGGTGGCCGTTGATCGTCGCACGCCTTCGTTTTGGTAGCCGCACAGGGAAGGCCGGCATGGTGTGGCGCGGCAAGGTGGTTGGCATGCCATTGGCACATGTGGCATGGCATGCCTTCGCGCGGTTTGGCGTGGCCAAAACTAGGGTTTTGGGCCAAAGGTTACCATGCGTTGTTTGGCGACCTTGGGCGGCTAGGATTTGCATCCAGGATGGAAGGGTGGTCATTGATCGTCGCACTCCTTCGTTTTGGTAGCCGCATGGGGAAGGCCGACATAGTATGCAGCGGCAAGGTGGTTGTCATGCCATTGGCACATGTGGCATGTCATGCCTTGTCGCGGTTTGGCTTGGCCAAAACTAGGGTTTTGGGACAAAGGTTACCATGCGTTGTTTGGCGACCTTGGACGGCTAGGATTTGCATCTAATATGGAAGGGTGGCCGTTGGCATGGTGGGGCCAGGAAAGGTGCGGTTGGCTTGGCATGGTGGGGCCAAGGTTTGGCATGCCATTGGCGCATGGTGCGGCTAGCATGGTTGGGGCCAAGGCAAGGCGCGGTTGGCTTGGCATGGTGGGGCCAAGGGTTTGGTATGCCATTGGCGCATGGTGCGGCTAGCATGGTTGGCATGCCTTGACGCGGTATACGTGGCCGGGATGGTTTTCCATGGGCACAGTGGTGAGGATGGCATGGTTGGCATGCCTTGGCGCGGAGATGTGGCTGGCATGGTTTTCCATTGGCACAGTGATGCGGCTGGCATGGTTGCATTCCTTGGCGCGGAGATGTGGCTGGCATGGTTGGCATGCCTTGGCGCGGAGATGTGGCTGACATGGTTTGCCATTGGCATAGTGGTGCGGCTGGCATGGTTGGCATGCCTTGGCGCAGAGATGTGGCTGGCATGGTTTGCTATTGGCACAGTGGTGCGGCTGGCATGGTTGGCATGCCTTGGCGTGGTAGCATGAGAATTAGGGTTTGGTATGTACGAAGATGATGTCGGTCAATACTAAGGGTTCTTTCGTGGAACATGACACATGTATATAAAAAAAGGTACCCTGGTAATTCTTACGTAGGTATGTTGAATGATTCAATAAATACGCTAGTGGTTGTAGTGACGTCATGTCAGATGTAAGGTTTTACGATTTTAACCCTAAACTAAAAACCACCATCAACATATGGTTAAAACTTTTCACATAAGGGTTAGCTTCTTATTATATATCTTAAGAGTATCTGCTAAAATTTTTGAATACTTAAATTTGGAATTCATAAGTTTTCAATCCACCATCAAAAACAGTACATATAATAGTAGCTTTACCAAGATAGCTAAACCATTTGACATTTCGATATGCTGGGTTTAACTACATAAGTTCACTTATACATGCACTCTTTGCATCCATTTTTTAATTAAGTAATGATCACATATTATTTATATTATTAAACTCTTTAGCAGCAGAATAAGACTACGTATTATACCTTGTTCATCCTTGACTTGATGAATACAGTAGCATTCCGGTTACTATCACGATCATCATCAACTTGTTCATGTTCATCGTTAACAGCATCAAAAGAAAAACGGTGAACGTCCCTTTTTCCATCTCACCATCTCACTATCAGCAGAACCATCGTTTTCGGAAATCAAATCTAGGGCAGAACTTTTTCCTTCTTTTACTCGTTCTCGATGTTTTTGTAGCAGCAACAACTCTCTTTTTTTTTATAACTCTCGAACCTCCAAAAAAAAAATAACAGCGACACAACAACTAGACACCTTCAAAACAATTCTCTAACATCGAAAAAAAAAATTATGAATCTTCTCGAACTCTATCTCCTCTCTTCCCTGTTCCTCTCACCTTGCTCTGATACTCTGTAGGATCGAGCAAGAGAGGAGAGCACACGCGGAAGCAATAAAAAGACTACATTGATAATCAAATTTGGTACACACGAATTTCTTATGGCTCATAACCTATTTATAGTCTCACAAACTTGATGATCACTCAAAGCAAACTTTCCTAACAAAGATAAACTCTAAACAAAGACACTTTCCTAACATAAAGAAAACTTAAATAGAACTCTATAGAATTCAAACACCTTTCTTCTTCCAAGTAAACTCGATTTCCAAATATGACACGCTGTGTCAACTTTTCTTTTTGATCCTTCCTAACTGCGTCAACTACAGTTGTTGATCCATGTTGTCTTCTTCATATTGTGTCAACTATAATTGTTGATCCAAAACCAAATCACCATATCTTGGTTTAACTTCCAACATCCTCCCTTAAACCAAGATATCCTTAACAAACCAAACCAAATTATATGACTCATCACCAAGCATTGTATCTCAACTTCATTTCTTGTTTACCTACTTCAGTTGTAGGATTTCCATACTCTTCAAATTCCACTGGACTTGCTTCACTTCTCATTCAAATTCCTACATGGGATTGCTTCACTATTCACAGCACACCATTGACGTCTCTTCTCAAGCATACATTGCTTTATCTTCACGATCACAACTCATGGGATTTTCACCTACTATTGTCGTTCTCTCTCACACATCACCCTTGGTTATTATTATCTTTTCTTCTTCACTCTCTCATCATCTTCACAACCTTACTGTTGTTTCTTCTTCTTTAGTTTTTTTATTCTCTCACAATCTTTCTCTTGTTACGCTTCTGCCACAAGCAATAACTATCACAAAGTCTGCCACACTTTGCAGGTCTTCCAAGTTTCTGCCACAAACTCTTCAACCACACTTAAGCTTAACATGTTTGAGCTTAACTTCAACATCCTACCTTAAGCTCAAACATATCCACCCAACATTCATTGTCATTCTAAGTCTCTGAATTCGATCAACTTAATCAAATTGTACTAATTCTGACTGCAATACCAGCTTTGACCTCCATCAAACTGTAGCAATCATCTGACTGCAGTACCAACTTTGATCCTATTGCATCTATTTCGAATCCATAACCCTTCGAAAATTCTCTTCACCTTCTAAAATCAACCAATGCTCTTCCACAACCACCCTTTCTTAAACTACCTCAACAATCATCAACATACACAAAAAACTGTTTTCTGCAACATTTCTGACAGAAACTGTCACACCTTTTTACTGTCACTACCCTATATCACGCTTCTTTTTCTGTTAAGATTCTGTAACAATTCTTTAGTAACACTTTGTTCATCTGTAACAATCTCCTTCAACTGTGACTTTAACCTTTGTAACACCCAACTGTTACAAACTTTCAATAGCACTTTCCCACTTTTTTTTATAGCTCCGAACCCTTACCAAACTTCGAACAAATCTCTGTTTAATATGATCTCGACAGAATTGAGCCATATACCCATGTTTTTTGGATTTCCATCATGCCAACGACCACACGATCAAAACTACAACGACAACTTTCGCCTTGCCTTATTACTGCTATATTTTTCCTTCCTAGCTCTCGTCAAACGGCATCAGTCTTCATTGATCCCTACAGGCTACTTCTCCTTCAGATTCGATCACAACAACATATCATCTTCTCTGTTTCCTTCTTCACTGCACCTTTATTGATCAACCCGTTTCCATAAACAACTCTTCTTCTCCAAACTCCTGCTTGTTTATCTAAACTTCTAATTCTTCTCAGTTGCAAACTCCAGAACGAAGTTTCCCTTCTGCAAAGATATCCAGCTGATTTCTCGGCTTCTAAAACTCGTTCAGACTCACAATGACCATGCCTTTCCGGCGTCAGTTCTTCTTCCCGAAACTGCTTGATCAAATCTCACCAACAAGTCGAACTAAATAATACCAAATCTCCTTTCCTTCTTGACTGTTCTCGATGAAACTAATATCCAAGTCTTCGTGACCTAGATTCAGCTATCTTTTTGACTTCGATTCACGTCAACCTTTGCAACAAATCTCTTCTAACATAACTCGAACTTTCACAAGTTTTCAACCCTAATTGTTTTTTTTCCAGCAACTTGTTGCGCAACTTTTGTTAAGCCCACAACATCACCTTATGGATCCAGCAGCTTACAATCCATTAAACCTAACCTGTCGAACTTGATCCTCTTTTTTTTAACACGGTTTTTAAACTCTTTAGCAGCATCACAAGACTACGTACTATACCTTGTTCATCATTGACTTGATAAATACAGTAGCATTCCGGTTACTATCACGATCATCATCACCCTGTTCATGTTCATCGTTAACAGCATCAAAAGAAAAACAGTGAACGTCCCTTTTTCCATCTCACCATCTAACTATAAGCAGAACCATCGTCTCCGGAAATCAAATCTAGGGAAACAACTTTTTCCTTCTTTTACTCGTTCTCGATGTTGTTGTAGCAGCTACAAACTCTTTTTTTTTTACAACTCTCGAACCTTCAAGAAAAAAAAAAAAAGGGACACAACAACAAGATAACCTTCAAAACAATTTTCTAACATCGAAAATAAAAAACTTATGAATCTTCTCGAACTCTATCTCCTCTCCACCTCTTCCTCTCACCTTTCTCTGATACCATATGTAGGATCGAGCAAGAGAGAGAGCACACGCGGAAGCAATAAAAAGACTACATTGATAATAAAATTCGGTGTACAATTCTTATGGCTGAATAGCTTACTTATAGTCTCACAAACTTGATGATCGCTCAAAGCAAACTTTTCTAACAAAGATAAAACTCGAAGCAAAGACACTTTCCTAACATAAAGCAGACTCTAAATAGAACTCTCTAGAACTCAAACACCTTTCTTCTCAAGTAAACTCGATTTCCAAATATGACACGCTATGTCAACTTTTCTTGTTGATTCATCCTGACTGCATGAACTACAGTTGTTGATCCATGTTGTCTTCTTCATACTGTGTCAACTATAATTGTTGATCCAAAACCAAATCACCATATCTTGGTTTAACTTCCAACATCCCCAAATGGTAAGGGCATCATATGTTTAGTTTTTTTGATTGGTCAAAAGGAAAAAATTCATTGAAAAATAGGTACTTAAGGGGTACCTCAACCCAATAAATACAACCGATCCAAAAAAGGGAGATCGAGTTTGGAAACGATTACCCAAAACAAAAAAACAAAGAGCCAAAAGAATTTAACAAACAAACCATACACCAAACGTCTCGTATCCAAATCAAAGCGGCCGATGGAAATACGAATCCCATAAAACTATCATCATGTTAGCCGTTAAATCCAACATGCTAGTATTTGACTCCGCCCAGAGGTAAGCTTGGATCTTAATATCTCGAATTATACTTTCCAAGTTTGGTAAGGGCATAATATGTTGAAACATAATAATACATATATACGATTGCAGTCTGCAACTACTTACTTGACCACACATGGAGTACTACAAAGGAGGCAAAACCATGTGATCAGGCCAAATTGTTATACCCAAGCAAATGTTGCTTCACCACTCTTTTCATTATTATCGTATTAAAAGTTGGATGAGTTGTCCGTCTCCCCTCTTCTCATTTAAGCTTTTGGTAGGGAATAACTGGTCATATTTCTTTGGAAGCAAACAAACAAAACAGTCATCTTAATTAGGTATGAAGAACCAAACCATGTGATAGTATACATATTGATCTATGACATACACAAATCTGTCATCTCCCCTCCTCTCATTTCCACCTTAACTTTTTGGAACATGTGGTGGTTTAAGGTCTCTCACCAATTAATTCATAGGCCATATACAGTGTTACAACCACTAGAGTACAACTTACTTTAAGCAGTTCGTGAAAACACAAAGAGTTGATTATTAGTGTGGAAGCAAATCCATGTGACTAACGAGATAAGATCTTCATCTCTTCAGCTTCCATCAAGTAGTCCACTAGTCACTAGGCCATTGTGTGTTTCAACAACCCAGCAACAAAACTATTTAGAGATCCCTATTAGATTTGTTAGACATATATAGTGTTCAAAACTTAAGTCTTCAGATACCAGTTTATGCTGTCCACTCGTGTTAGATTTCTTTAGTATTTTTGTAATGGTAGTTGTCACTTGTCATATTTCTTTGGAGGCAAACAAACAAACACCATCTTAAGTAAACGGAACCAAACCATCTGATGTGATAGTAAATAATGATCTGTGAACCAACCAACCAAATACTTCTTCTCCCATCTTTCAATTTCCACCTTAACTTTTTAGTAGGCACCTCGTCAAACTATTGGTCTCTTCTACTGTCCGTCATCTCAACTATATATAAAGATATTAATTAGCCTGGACAATTAAACATGTCTGGACACTAAATAATCTTCTACATGCAAGATATACAACATTTATAGCTGTATGAGATGTCCATTATAGTTGTAAGAGCTCTCTCAAAAGGTAGGGCTACATGCTAGATATACAACATCAGAATATTATTGTGATTACCCACTTGGCCACACAATGTTTTGTAAGGAGGCAAACCCATGTGAGTGTACACTTATCGAATAGACAAGTAAATGTTTGTTCGCCAATCGTTTCAATTCAAAAGAAACATTTGCATAGCCACCTATTTTGCAATTTCTTTTATCCAGTTCTCATTTTCTAGTATATATAGTCACCCATATATGTAGTACTTCAAACATCCAAAACCAGTAGTTTGCATATCCTTCTACAACTCTCGTATTCTCTCGTTATTCTCCTACTAGCATATTAAGATCTAATTCGATCTCTATTTTTATTAGCAACATGGGTTTCAACTTATATGCAAAGATTAACAGACGATCATTTTCCAAAGGAAGGACTGATGCTGTGATAATTCCAAAAGGACATTTCGCAGTTTATGTTGGTGGTGGTACTCAACTCAAGAAAAGATTTGTGGTTCCAATGTGGTACTTGAACCAGCCTTCTTTCCAACACCTTTTAAGTCTAGCCGAAGAAGAATTTGGATTTGATCATCCAATGGGCGGGATCACAATTCCTTGCAGTGAAGCCTCTTTTATTGATCTTGTTTTCCAGTTAAATGACTTGTGATCAAATGACAACATCGAATTCTGAAGTTTTGTATACTAGGATCATGTAAATATAATTTTTCTGTAAAAGCAAACTTTACTGAAATTCATAACTGACATTAATGAGAAGTATAGAAAGAAAATTCTTATGAAAATTGTTGCAAATGATTTATTCTCCATCTTAAATTAACATTTCATTTCTTGATGAGTGCAATATCTAGATTCTAGAGTAATAGATTTAGTTTGGTCACATATTTTCATATAAGGGTTAGCTTCTTATAAGCTATCTTAAAAGTATCGGCTAACAATTTCGTATGACTATAATTTGGAATTCATAGGTTTACTTTTCAATCCACCATCCAAAAACACTACATACAATAATATAATGTAAATATAATTTACGATAGCTAAATGACTGTGATCAAATGAGAACACCGAATTCTCAAATTTTGTACACTAGGATCATGTAAATATAATTTTTTTGGTGAAAATTAACTTCGCCGAAGTTCATACAATATTAATGACAAGCACAGAAAGAAAATGCTTATGTAAATTATTTCATCTGACTTATTCTCCATCTTTTAACTACCATCCTTGATTGAATTTCTTGATGCTTGCAATATTTAGAGTAATGTTTTAATTTAGCTTAAAGTTTTCACTCAAGGGTCCTCTTGTTTGATTGTATATTTAGCAAATCTTGGATTCTATATATTGCGAATGGTTTTGATTTAGTAATGGCCACAAATTGTTAATATTGAG
Organism: Papaver somniferum; assembly: GCF_003573695.1. Lineage (NCBI taxonomy): Eukaryota > Viridiplantae > Streptophyta > Magnoliopsida > Ranunculales > Papaveraceae > Papaver > Papaver somniferum. The sequence goes on along the minus strand of NC_039368.1, from coordinate 10,928,920 downwards.
CAAGGCAACAATCCCATGTGAAATTCGATTCCGTCATATATAGGTAAGACGATGAGCCCACCCCTTATTGAAAGACAACTCTTTCATCATCACTCCTTTCATTTCCGCACCTCGTAACGGTAAGGGCATAATATGTTGAAACATAATAATAATACATACGACTCCAACTACTTACTTGACCACACAAGGAGTACTGCAAAGGAGGAAAAACCATGTGATTAGGCTCATTATCAACCCAAATTGTTAATAGACAAGCAAATTTTGCTTCACCACTCTCCATTATCGCAATTAAAGTTGGGTAAGTTGTCTCTCTCCCCTCTCCTCATTTCCACTATATATACGAATGGTCTCTTCTACTGTCCATCATCTCCACTATATATACGAATGCACATTTCAAGAACTCAAACAACCAAAACAACAAAGTTTTCACATCTTAAACTTCTTTTTCTAGTTTTCAACTAGCTTTCCTTTTTCTCTTAATCTTAAGTAAAAGACATGGGTTTCACTTTGACTTCTAAAATACTCCAACGATCTTCTTCCAAAGGAAAGAATGATGAGATGGTGATCCCCAAAGGACATTTTGCAGTTTACGTTGGAGAGTCTCAATTCAAGAAGAGATTCGTAGTTCCAATATCATATTTGAATCACACTTGTGTCAAAGAACTCCTAAACCAAGCAGGAGAAGAATTTGGGTTTGATTATCCAATGGGAGGTGTTACAATTCCTTGTAGCGAAGAAACATTTATGAATCTTACATCTCAATTAAATGACTTGTAATTAAGTGCAGAGAAAATCTCTCACGATTTTGTAAACTAGGGTCATGTAACCTCTTGTACAAATTGATAATATTAAGTGAAATACAAAAATTAGTAGAATTTATACATTTCAGCTGAATAGTTATTCTTTACTTCAACATTTTTAATTAAGTGATCATGCAGTTTAAAATTGTCCATCAATTATTTTTAATATCCATGAAAGGACTTTCAACAACAAGGAAAGATCTCCTGAAACGATCATTGTGGAAGTAACGCTGAAGGCCTTTACTTGGGCTAGCTTTTTCCCTTCTTTCTCCAATGCTATAATCTTGACAACATAATTATATATTGGACCTCGAAATTCTTTAATCTACCCTAGCTTGTTTTTTTTTTTTTCTTTCGATCCTTGCGACTTCTGTTCTACCATCGGTACTATGTTGCCCAGAAGAAAACAAACAAACCAACGTAAATACATCTATTAGAAAACTACCTATTTTCTAGTAATTCCAATTCACAATTTTTCGACCAGTTATATCAAGAAGACAAACTAATGCACCCCTGACTGAGTCTGTGTACGATAGATATGGAACATGTGGTGGTTGAAGGTCTCTCACCAATTAATGGTATGCCATATACAGTATTGAAACCACGAGAATACAACTTACTTTACGCAGTTCGTGAAAACACAAAGACGTTGATTATTAGCGTGGAACCAAACCCTCTTCCGCTTCTATCAAGTAGTCCACTAGCCACTAGGCCATTGTGTGTTTCAACAACCCAGCAACAAAGCTATTTTGAGATCCCTATTAGATTTGTTAGACATAGTGTTCAAAACTGAAGTCTGCAGATAACCAGATCACGCTGTCCACTGATCGTATTAGATTTCTTTGGAACCAAACAAACAAACCATGTGATAGTACATAATGATGTTTTATGAACCCACCTTATACACATATTTTCTTCTCCCATCTTCCAATTTAAACCACAACTTTTAGGTAGGCCTCTTACCAAAATAATGGTTTCTTCTACTGTCTACCATCTCAACTATATATACGTAAACACATTCAAGAAATTATACAACCAAAACAGTAAAATTTTCACATCTTAAACCTCTTTCTCTGACATCGTTTAATTAATTGTACGTCCAGATAACCTAATTTTCCTAGTTCTCTTTTAAGCAGAAGATATGGGTTTCAATTTGGCTTCAAAAATTCTCCGACGATCATTTTCTAAAGGAAAGAATGATGAGATGGTGATTCCCAAGGGACATTTTGCTGTTTACGTTGGAGAGACTCAATTCAAGAAGAGATTCGTAGTTCCAATATCGTTTTTGAATCAAATTTGTATCCAAGAACTTCTAAACCAAGCAGGAGAAGAATTTGGATTTGATTATCCAATGGGAGGTGTTACGATTCCTTGTAGCGAAGAAACGTTTATGAATCTTACATCCCAATTGAGTGACTTGTAATCAAGGGCAGAGAAACCTTCTCAATTTTTTTGTAATATAGGGTCGTGTTAATATCTTGTACAAATTTATGATATTGAAATACCAAATTTAGTTAGAACATATTAATCAATCAAATGATAGTAATTCCTTGTCGATCTTTAATTAAGTGTTCTTATTGTGTAAAGTTCTTGTACTAATTTTTTAGGATCCATAAATAATCCATCCAAACCCAAAATTATTGGGAACAAATATCATTTCAAATAAAAAACCGTGGCCTGGCTCTGCCACTGGCGATGCTAACATATATTTAAAGATGTATGTAAAATATTGTAACGTTAAAGATCAAGGACCGCAACCAATAACAGTTTGTGATGGATTAAGATCCATCCTTACGCCAATCACAAAAGCATGTGATGCATACATTCGGTAGAAAATAGTTAAACACGAGACTGAATTGAATACTGATAATGAACCAAAACGGACTCTCTGCGTTAGAAATATCCAGATTACAGTATGTACAAAAGAATTTGAATGGGACAAAAAAGAAACTAGAGCAGACTTCTGCCAAATGAGAGAAGACTGGTGCATAACTACCTTTCCTTCACGAGGCAACAGGGAATGGACTTTAAACATTTTCAAACAGTTTTACCCTGAATTATGAATTCCAAGGGGAATGTCAGTATAAATAAATAAGTATATGAGTAATTACAGATGAGAAAACAAGCTGAATCTAAGTTAGCTGATTACGGAAATAATGATAACACTCAATACTCGTATGATTCATTCATTCCTAACAAACTAATGGAAAATATAATTCATTCGTTCGTATTAAAGAAAATGATTGCGTCTAGTTACCTGTAAATAATCAAAGCTGATGAATTAGCTAGTAACACACCTCCACTCCATTAGCTTCCTTATTGGCACTAGTGGCTTCCTTGGGAGAAATTTCCGGCTCATCATGGATACTAGCCATTTGAGGAAATTGAGAGTACCTAACCTGCTGCTGCTTGCAACAATTCAAACGTTCAGTATTATCTCTCACTAAACACCACTCCGAATCATCCAACAAATTTCGAAACCTAAGATCAAAACGGGAAAAACCTAATTCACACACATAATTATTGAGATGAAACCGAAATAGTATCAAAATCAGCTCATTAAACCTCAAATTACCTTTTGGTGGTTTGCGGTTGCGACGCTGGTTTGATTGTTCGCAGGGAGCTGCAGAAGTGGTTTGATTATTCGCAGGGAGCTGCAGAAGTGGTATTATGTGATAGAGCAGAGCGAGCGTGAGAGAATAATTTGCGCGTTTCTGCGTGCCGGTGTAACTTGTTTTTATAATGGGAAAAAAATCTTTTGTAGGATCAGGTTTGCTAAGGCCCGTTAATGAGAAAAGCCCATACGTTCCTATAAGCCCATACTCTGCTTACCACAGTGTACAATCTGTTCAAGCCATGATTGCCCGATATCTTTGGATTTTCCCTAAGTAGAAAGAGTAATAGAGATCTGAAGCAGAGGTTGGGGGTGAATTTATCGTGTGGGTATTGGAGAGGCCTGACAGAGATAGTGTCTCCTGAGACTCGCATGGTTGTAAGCCAACATTTGATTTATGTGAGGAAGTTCCTCTCATTTTCTACGAATATTTATTCTTCATTTCAGAAGTATCTCCCCTCATTACAGTTTTAAGGTAATGCAGCTGACAATACTGAGAGATTCACACAACTTCATCAAATTATTTATCGCACCTGGGAAAAAAATTATTCCATTTTGGAACTAAACATGCAGAATTGGAGCCTTAAGAAAATGCAGTTGTTAACTGTTAAGCAACAGACCTTCAGAACTCAGATTCGATAGTTGTGCACAAACTTATTTCTTTAATAAGAAAAACTCACTGTGAAAAAGAAAAGAACGGAGTGCAAATACCCCATTGTTTTGAATTCCCAATATTTTGTTCAGAGGTCAGAGGCTGAGCATATATACCATATATATGCCCCAAAACTCTATTTTCTCTGTAAGTTTCCATCCTCCCCATGCTGCATAAATTACTAAGCATGAAAAGAACTATATATATTGTTGGAGATTTACTCATGTGTTTCAAATACATACTGTAATGTGATAAACATCATTCCCTACCGTTCAAATAGGTAGAATCGGTTGGTTACAGAGAAGAGTGATAAAGAGAATTGCACCATTTGGTGACGAGTTGTGGTTATTGGTTAACACTAAAGACAACCGTTGCATAATAATGAACAGATGTGTAGTTGGGTTTTAATCCTAAGAGACACATCGATTCAAAATCTGTTGAACTCCTATATAAACAGTGAGACTTCTCAACTATAATATGGGAAAGGAGCAATTTGTCTCATTCGTTCTCTCTAAATCGGCACCACTATTGTGACACTTTGATTGCCAATAAAACATACTTCATTTTGTTCATTCGAATCCAGTTTCAGAGAGTGCACTCTAATCGGATTGTGATCGTTGAACCCTGGGGAATAGACGCCGTTAGATCGCATTGCATCTTGAGAGGCGAAATCTATTCTTAAAGATAGTAACATGTTCACGCCTCGATCAAGTTCTACTCGTATTTATAGCATCCATTGCCTTAAATTTCCAACATATATAACTTGGCATAATCTGAAGGCTAATCTACAAGCCAATGCCACTGAATGCCCTTTTGTCATCAAAGTGAGATGTTTTTGTAAGCCATGCAGCATGCCACACATACTTTTCCTGGTGGAAAATGTGGCGTTCTTGTATTTATACAATAAATGAGAATGTGCGAAGGGAAACAAGGTTACAAAATACATAAATATGGCGTAGCCACATAAATAGGGAGTCCCAACTGAATGCGTCATCAAAGTGAGATGTTTTTATACCCAAACCGCTAGCAGTAATATGCTTCATAACTGGCTCTCGTGCCACCCAATACCACTAGAAGGAACAAAAATATACGAAGTCCCGGAGTTAACTAGGGCCAAAGGTTACCATGCGTTGTTTGGCGACCTTGGACGGCTAGGATTTGCATCTAGGATGGAAGGATGGTCGTTGATCGTCGCACGCCTTCGTTTTGGTAGCCACATGGGGAAGGCCGACATGGTATGGAGCGGCAAAGTGGTTGTCATGCCATTGGCACATGTGGCATGTCATTCCTTGTCGCGGTTTGGCGTGGTCAAAACTAGGGTTTTGGGCCAAAGGTTACCATGCGTTGTTTGACGACCTTGGACGACTAGGATTTGCATCTAATATGGAAGGGTGGCCGTTGATCGTCGCACACCTTCGTTTTGGTAGCCGCATAGGGAAGGCCGGCATGGTGGGGCTAAGGCCCATGGCGCGGAAGGCTTGGCATAGTGGGGCCAAGGGTTTGGTACGGACGACTTGGCATGGTGGGGCCAAGGCAAGGTGCGGTTGGCTTGGCATGGTGGGGCCAAGGTTTGGCATGCCATTGGCGCATGGTGCGGCTAGCATGGTTGGGGCCAAGGCAAGGCGCTGTTTGCTTGGCATGGTGGGGCCAAGGGTTTGGCATGCCATTGGCGCATAGTGCGGCTAGCGTGGTTAGGGCCAAGGAAAGGTGGGGTTGGATTGACATGGTTGGGCCAAGGGTTTGGCATGCCATTGGTGCATAATACGGCTAGCATGGTTGGGGCCAAGGCAAGGCGCGACTGGCTTGGCATGGTGGGGCCAAGGGTTTGGCATGCCATTGGCGCATGGTGCGGCTAGCATGGTTGGGGCCAAGGCAAGGTGCAGTTGGCTTGGCATGGTGGGGCCAACGGTTTGGCATGCCATTGGCGCATGGTGCGTCTAGCATGGTTGGCATGCCTTGGCGCGGTATACGTGGCCGGGATGGTTTTCCATGGGCACAGTGGTGAGGATGGCATGGTTGGCATGCCTTGGCGCGGAGATGTGGCTGGCATGGTTTTCCATTGGCACAGTGATGCGGCTGGCATGGTTGCCATTCCTTGGCGCGGAGATGTGGCTGGCATGGTTGGCATGCCTTGGCGCGGAGATGTGGCTGACATGGTTTGCCATTGGCATAGTGGTGCGGATGGCATGGTTGGCATGCCTTGGCGCAGAGATGTGTCTGGCATGGTTTGCTATTGGCACAGTGGTGCGGCTGGCATGGTTGGCATGCCTTGGCGTGGTAGCATGAGAATTAGGATTTGGTATGTACCAAGATGATGTCGGTCAATACTAAGGGTTCTGCCGTGGAACATGACACATGTATATAAAAAAAAGGTACCCTGGTAATTCTTACGTAGGTATGTTGAATGATTCAATAAATACGCTAGTAGTTGTAGTGACGTCATGTCAGATGTAAGGTTTTACGATTTTAACCCTAAACTAAAAACCACCATCAACATATGGTTAAAACTTTTCACATAAGGGTTAGCTTCTTATTAGCTATCTTAAAAGTATCTACTAAAATTTTTGAATAGCTAAAATTTGGAATTCATAAGTTTTCAATCCACCATCAAAAACAGTACATATAATAATAGCTTTACCAAGATAGCTAAACCATTTGACATTTCGATATGCTGGGTTTAACTACATAAGTTCACTTATACATGCACTCTTTGCATCCATTTTTTAATTAAGTAATGATCACATATTACTTATATTATTAAACTCTTTAGCAGCAGAACAAGACTACTTACTATACCTTGTTCATCCTTGACTTGATGAATACAGTAGCATTCCGGTTACTATCACGATCATCATCAACTTGTTCATGTTCATCGTTAACAGCATCAAAAGAAAAACGGTGAACGTCCCTTTTTCCATCTCACCATCTCACTATCAGCAGAACCATCGTCTCCGGAAATCAAATCTAGGGCAGCAACTTTTTCCTTCTTTTACTCGTTCTCGATGTTGTTGTAGCAGCAACAAACTCTCTTTTTTTTATAACTCTCGAACCTTCAAAAAAAAAATAACAGCGACACAACAACAAGACAACCTTCAAAATAATTCTCTAACATCGAAAAAAAAATTTATGAATCTTCTCGAACTCTATCTCCTCTCTTCCCTCTTCCTCTCACCTTGCTCTGATACCGTATGTAGGATCAAGCAAGAGAGAGGAGAGCACACGCGGAAGAAATAAAAAGACTACATTGATAATCAAATTCGGTACACCGAATTATTATGGCTCAATAACCTATTTATAGGCTCACAAACTTGATGATCACTCAAAGCAAACTTTCCTAACAAAGATAAAACTATAAACAAAGACACTTTCCTAACATAAAAAAAACTTTAAATAGAACTCTATAGAATTCAAACACCTCTCTTCTCAAGTAAACCCGATTTCCAAATATGACACGCTGTGTCAACTTTTCTTTTTGATCCTTCCTAACTGCGTCAACTACAGTTGTTGATCCAAGTTGTCTTCTTCATATTGTGTCAACTATAATTGTTGATCCAAAACCAAATCACCATATCTTGGTTTAACTTCCAACATCCTCCCTTAACCCAAGATATCCTTAACAAACCCGAAACCAAATTATATGACTCATCACCAAGCATTGTATCTCAACTTCATTTCTTGTTTACCTACTTCAGTTGCAGGATTTCCATACTCTTCAAATTCCACATTGGACTTGCTTCACTTCTCTATTCAAATTCCTACATGGGATTGCTTCACTATTCACGAGCACACTATGTGACGTCTCTTCTCAAGCATACGTTGCTTTATCATCACGATCACAACTCATGGGATTTTCACCTACTATTGTCGTTCTCTCTCACACATCACCCTTGGTTATTACTTCTCTTTTCTTCACTCTCTCATCATCTTCACAACCTTACTGTTGTTTCTTCTTCTTTAGTTTTTTTATGATTCTCTCACAATCTTTCTCTTGTTACGCTTCATCCACAAGCAATAACTATCACAAAGTCTGCCACACTTTGCAGGTCTTCCAAGTTTCTGCCACAAACTCTTCAACCACACTTAAGCTTAACATGTTTGAGCTTAAACTTCAACATCCTACCTTAAGCTCAAACATATCCACCCAACATTCATTGTCATTCTAAGTCTCTGAATTCGATCAACTTAATCAAATTGTACTAATTCTGACTGCAATACCAGCTTTGACCTCCATCAAACTGTAGCAATCATCTGACTGCAGTACCAACTTTAATCCTATTGCATCTATTTCGAATCCATGACTGAACCCTTCGAATCAACCTCTCACCCAAAGCTTCTTCACCTTCTAAAATCAACCAATGCTCTTCCACAACAACCCTTTCTTAAACTACCTCAACAATCATCAACATACACAAAAAACTGTTTTCTGCAACATTTCTGACAGAAACTGTCACACCTTTTTACTGTCACCTACCCTATATCACGCTTCTTTTTTCTGTTAAGATTTTGTAACAATTCTTTAGTAACACTTTTTTTCATCTGTAACAATCTCCTTCAACTGTGACTTTAACCTTTGTAACACCCAAACTGTTACAAACTTTCAATAGCACTTTCCCACTTTTTTTTATAGCTCCGAACCCTTACCAAACTTCGAACAAATCTCTGTTTAATATGATCTCGACATAATTGAGCCATATACCCATGTTTTTTGGATTTCCATCATGCCAACGACCACACGATCAAAACTACAACGTCAACTTTCGCCTTGCCTTATTACTGCTATATTTTTCCTTCTCAGTAGCAGCATCTCGTTCAAACGGCATCAGTCTTCATTGATCCCTACAGGCTACTTCTCCTTCAGATTTGATCACAACAATATCATCTTCTCTGTTTCCTTCTTCAGTGCACCTTTCAATTGATCAACCCGTTTCCGTAAACAACTGTTCTTCTCCAAACTCCTGCTTGTTTATCTAAACTTCTAATTCTTCTCAGTTGCAAACTCCAGAACGAAGTTTCCCTTCTGAAAAGATATCCAGCTGATTTCTCGGCTTCTAAAACTCGTTCAGACTCACAATGACCATGCCTTTCCTGCGTCAGTTCTTCTTCTCGAAACTGCTTGATCAAATCTCACCAACAAGTCGAACTATAATAATATCAAATCTCCTTTCCTTCTTGACTGTTCTCGATGAAACTAATATCCAAGTCTTCGTGACCTAGATTCAGCTATCTTTTTGACTTCGATTCACGTCAACCTTTGCAGCAAATCTCTTCTAACATAACTCGAACTTTCACAAGTTTTCAACCCTAATTGTTTTTTCTTCCAGCAACTTGTTGCGCAACTTTTGTTAAGCCCACAACATCACCTTATGGATCCAGCAGCTTACAATCCATTAAACCTAACCTGTCGAACTTGATCCTCTTTTTTTTTTTAACACGGTTTTTAAACTCTTTAGCAGCATCACAAGACTACGTACTATACCTTGTTCATCCTTGACTTGATGAATACAGTAGCATTCCGGTTACTATCACGATCATCATCAACCTGTTCATGTTCATCGTTAACAGCATCAAAAGAAAAACAGTGAACGTCCCTTTTTCCATCTCACCATCTAACGATCAGAGAACCATCCTCTCCGGAAATCAAATCTAGGGCAACAACTTTTTCCTTCTTTTACTCGTTCTCGATGTTGTTGTAGCAGCTACAAACTCTTTTTTTTTACAACTCTCGAACCTTCAAAATAAAAAAACAGCGATACAACAACAAGATAACCTTCAAAACAATTCTCTAACATCGAAAAAAAAAGCTTATGAATCTTCTTGAACTCTATCTCCTCTCCTACCTCTTCCTCTCACCTTTCTCTGATACCATATGTAGGATCGAGCAAGAGAGAGAGCACACGCGGAAGCAATAAAAAGACAACATTGATAATAAAATTCGGTGTACAATTCTTATGGCTGAATAGCTTACTTATAGTCTCACAAACTTGATGATCACTCAAAGCAAACTTTCCTAACAAAGATAAAACTCGAAGCAAAGACACTTTCCTAACATAAAGCAAACTCTAAATAGAACTCTCTAGAACTCAAACACCTTTCTTCTCACGTAAACTCGATTTCCAAATATGACACGCTGTGTCAACTTTTCTTGTTGATTCTTCCTGATTGCGTGAACTACAGTTGTTGATCCATGTTGTCTTCTTCATACTGTGTCAACTATAATTGTTGATCCAAAACCAAATCACCATATCTTGGTTTAACTTCCAACATCCCCAAATGGTAAGGGCATCATATGTTTAGTTTTTTGATTGGTCAAAAGGAAAAAATTCATTGAAAAATAGGTATTTAAGGGGTACCTCAACCCAATAAATACAACCGATCCAAAAAAGGGAGATCGAGTTTGGAAACGATCACCCAAAACAAAGAAACAAAGTGCCAAAAGAATTTAATAAACAAACCATACACCAAACGTTTCGTATCCAAATCAAAGCGGCCGATGGAAATACGAATCCCATAAAGCTATCACCATGTTAGTCGTTAAATCCAACATGCTAGTATTTGACTCTGCCCAAAGATAAACTTGGATCTTAATATCTCGAATTATACTTCCAAGTTTGGTAAGGGCATAATATGTTGAAACATAATAATACATATATACGACTGCAGTCTGCAACTACTTACTTGACCACACATGGAGTACTACAAAGGAGGCAAAACCATGTGATTAGGCCAAATTGTTATACCCAAGCAAATGTTGCTTCACCACTCTTTTCATTATTATCGTATTAAAAGTTGGATGAGTTGTCCGTCTCCCCCTCTTCTCATTTAAGCTTTTGGTAGGGAATAACTGGTCATATTTCTTTGGAAGCAAACAAACAAACAGTCATCTTAATTAGGTATGAAGAACCAAACCATGTGATAGTATACATATTGATCTATGACATACACAAATCTGTCATCTCCCCTCCTCTCATTTCCACCTTAACTTTTTGGTAGGCACCTCGACCAAAATAATGGTCTCTACTGCTGTCTATCGTCTCCTCTATATATACAAATACATATTTCAAGGACTCAAACAACCAAAACAACAAAGTTTTCGCATATTAAACCTCTTTCTCTAAGATTGTTCAATCAAGTGTACATCCACAACATAGTGTTCATCTACCTTTTATTTTTCCCTTATTAAGCAAAAGATATGGGTTTCAATTTGACTTCAAAAATTCTCGGACGATCATTTTCTAGAGGAAAGAATGATGAGATGGTGATCCCCAAAGGACATTTTGCAGTTTACGTTGGAGAGTTTCAATTCAAGAAGAGATTTGTAGTTCCGATATCATATTTGAGTCATGTTTGTATCCAAGAACTTCTAAACCAAGCAGGAGAGGAATTTGGGTTTGATTATCCAATGGGAGGTCTAACGATTCCTTGCAACGAAGAAATGTTTTTGAATCTTATGTGTCAATTAAATAACTTGTAATTATGTGCAGAGAAAGTCTCTCATAATTTTGTAAAATAGGGTCATGTTAATCTCTTGTACAAATTGACAATACAAAAATTAGCAGAATTTATACATTTTCAACTGACCGTTATTTTTTGCTTCAACATTTTAGATTAAGTGATCATATTCAGTTTAAAATTGGCCATCAATTATTTTTAATATCCATGGAAGGATTTTCCACAACAAGGAAAGATCTCCTGAAGCGATCATTGTGGAAGTAAAGCTGAAGTCCTTTACTTGGGCTAGCTCTTCCCTTCTTTCTCCAATGCTATAAGCTTGACAACATAATTGTATATTGGACCTCGTAATTCTTCAATCCACCTTATATATTGGACATAATTGTAGCTTTTTTTTGTTCTTTCCTTGGTCCTTGCGACTTCATCTCAGCCGATCAAAAAACCACGGGTATCAAGAAGACAAGCTAATGGACCCCTGACTGAGTTTGTGTATGATAGATATGGAACATGTGGTGGTTTAAGGTCTCTCACCAATTAATGATAGACCATATACAGTGTTAAAACCACTAGAGTACAACTTACTTTAAGCAGTTCGTGAAAACACAAAGAGTTGATTATTAGTGTGGAAGCAAACCCATGTGACTAACGAGATAAGATCTTCATCTCTTCAGCTTCCATCAAGTAGTCCACTAGTCACTAAGCCATTGTGTGTTTCAACAACCCAGCAACAAAACTATTTAGAGATCCCTATTAGATTTGTTAGACATATATAGTGTTCAAAACTTAAGTCTTCAGATACCAGTTTATGCTGTCCACTCGTGTTAGATTTTTTTTGTATTTTTGTAATGGTAGTTGTCACTTGTCATATTTCTTTGGAGGCAAACAAGCAAACACCATCTTAAGTAAACGGAACCAAACCATCTGATGTGATAGTAAATAATGATCTGTTAACCAACCAAACAAATACTTCTTCTCCCATCTTTCAATTTCCACCTTAACTTTTTAGTAGGCACCTCGTCAAACTAATGGTCTCTTCTACTGTCCGTCAGCTCAACTATATATAAAGATATTAATTAGACTGGACAATTAAACATGTCTGGACACTAAATAATCTTCTAAATGCAAGATATACAACATTTATAGCTGTATGAGATGTCCATTATAGTTGTAAGAGCTCTCTCAAAAGGTAGGGCTACATGCAAGATATACAACATGAGAATATTATTGTGATTACCCACGTGGCCACACAATGTTTTGTAAGGAGGCAAACCCATGTGATGTACACTTATCGAATAGACAAGTAAATGTTTGTTCGCCAATCGTTTCAATTCAAAAGAAACATTTGCATCGCCACCTATTTTGCAATTTCTTTTATCCAGTTCTCATTTTCTAGTATATATAGTCACCCATATATGTAGTACTTCAAACATCCAAAACCAGTAGTTTGCATATCCTTCTACAACTCTCGTATTCTCTCGTTATTCTCCTACTAGCATTTTAAGATCTAATTCGATCTCTATTTTCATTAGCAACATGGGTTTCAACTTACATGCAAAGATTATCAGACGATCATTTTCCAAAGGAAGGATTGATGCTGAAATAATTCCAAAAGGACATTTCGCAGTTTATGTTGGTGGTGGTACTCAACTAAAGAAGAGATTTGTGATTCCAATGTGGTACTTGAACCAGCCTTCTTTCCAACACCTTTTAAGTCTAGCCGAAGAAGAATTTGGATTTGATCATCCAATGGATGGGCTCACAATTCCTTGCAGTGAAGCCTCTTTTATTGATCTTGTTTCCCAGTTAAATGACTTGTGATCAAATGACAACATCGAATTCTCAAGTTTTGTATATTAGGATCATGTAAATATAATTTTTCTGTAAAAGCAAACTTTACTGAAATTCATAACTGACATTAATGAGAAGTATAGAAAGAAATTTTTTATGTAAATTGTTGCAAATGATTTATTCTCCATCTTAAATTAATATTTCATTTCTTGATGAGTGCAATATCTAGATTCTAGAGTAATAGATTTAGTTGGTCAAATATTTTCATATAAGGGTTAGCTTCTTATAAGCTATCTTAAAAGTATGGGCTAACAATTTCGTATGACTATAATTTGGAATTCATAGGTTTACTTTTCAATCCACCATCCAAAAACAGTACATACAATAATATAATGTAAATATAATTTACGATAGCTAAATGACTTGTGATCAAATGACAACACGGAATTCTCAAATTTTTTACACTAGGATCATGTAAATATAATATTTTGGTGAAAACTAACTTCGCCGAAGTTCATACAATATTAATGACAAGCACGAAAAGAAAATGCTTATGTAAATTATTTCATCTGATTTATTCTCCATCTTTTAACTGCCATCCTTAATTGAATTTTTTGATGCTTGCAATATTTAGAGTAATGTTTTAATTTAACTAAAAGTTTTCACTCAAGGGTCCTCTTGTTTGATTGTATATTTAGCAAATCTTGGGTTCTATATATAGGGAATGGTTTTGATTTAGTAATGGCCACAAATTGTTAATATTAAGCAAGGCAACAATCCAATGTGAAATTCGATTCCGTCATATATAGCTAAGACGATGAGCCCACCCCTTATTGAAAGACAACTCTTTCATCATCACTCCTTTCATTTCCGCACCTCATAACGGTAAGGGCATAATATGTTGAAACATAATAATAATACATACGACTCCAACTACTTACTTGACCACACAAGGAGTACTGCAAAGGAGGAAAAATCATGTGATTAGGCTCATTATCAACCCAAATTGTTAATAGACAAGCAAATTTTGCTTCACCACTCTCCATTATCGCAATTAAAGTTGGGTAAGTTGTCTCTCTCCCCTCTCCTCATTTCCACTATATATACGAATGGTCTCTTCAACTGTCCATCGTCTCCACTATATATACGAATGCACATTTCAAGAACTCAAACAACCAAAACAACAAAGTTTTCACATCTTAAACTTCTTTTTCTAGTTTTCAACTAGCTTTCCTTTTTCTCTTAATCTTAAGTAAAAGACATGGGTTTCACTTTGACTTCTAAAATACTCCGACGATCTTCTTCCAAAGGAAAGAATGATGAGATGGTGATCCCCAAAGGACATTTTGCAGTTTACGTTGGAGAGTCTCAATTCAAGAAGAGATTCGTAGTTCCAATATCATATTTGAATCACACTTGTGTCCAAGAACTCCTAAACCAAGCAGGAGAAGAATTTGGGTTTGATTATCCAATGGGAGGTGTTACAATTCCTTGTAGCGAAGAAACATTTATGAATCTTACATCTCAATTAAATGACTTGTAATTAAGTGCAGAGAAAATCTCTCACGATTTTGTAAACTAGGGTCATGTAATCTCTTGTACAAATTGATAATATTAAGTGAAATACAAAAATTAGTAGAATTTAGACATTTCAACTGAATAGTTATTCTTTACTTCAACATTTTTAATTAAGTGATCATGCAGTTTAAAATTGTCCATCAATTATTTTTAATATCCATGAAAGGACTTTCAACAACAAGGAAAGATCTCCTGAAACGATCATTGTGGAAGTAACGCTGAAGGCCTTTACTTGGGCTAGCTTTTTCCCTTCTTTCTCCAATGCTATAATCTTGACAACATAATTGTATATTGGACCTCGAAATTCTTTAATCTACCCTAGCTTGTTTTTTTTTTTTTCTTTCGATCTTTGCGACTTCGGTTCTGTATCCTATTTTTTGACTCTCTTTGGGCGATGCTTCTTAATTTAATTAATTCTTCATCCTAGCCGATAAAAAAACCACGGGCATTATATGAGATATGGATCTGAACTAATTCTTCATCATCGCCGATTAAAAATCCACGGGTATTATATGAGATATGGATCTGAAATGTTTCGCTAAGCTCTCTCCAGCCTGCAACGGTAATGACAGAAATGTTCTTACTCAATTTGTGTCATTGAATCAGATAGACAACTTAAAAGAGTCAAACAGTATAAAAGAGTGATGTATGACCATTTTGATGTATATTGAGCAGAGGTTGGTTCCAAAAGTTCTACCATCGGTA
>NC_039368.1:10302914-10313324 GCF_003573695.1 Papaver somniferum | reverse complement strand
GTGGAAGACATATCTAAGGTGGAAATCTTAGATAAGATTTACCTTTTTTCTTTTTTGGAAAATATTAAACCTTTTCACTTTTACTATTTTGAAGCAAATACGTGTCCTTGGTGAATAGTGGAGTCGATCCTGCTTCCTGTTGATGAAAAGTTGACCAATTTTTTGCCGGAAAATAATTAGAATTTTTCTATCTTCTTCGAACCATTTAAACCCTAAATCATTCCAAAGCAATCATCACCATTTGCATTTAGGTCTTCTGTATTTTCCGATTTTATCTCTTCTTCCTCAAAGGTTTTTGACGAGGACGGTTGGGAACCCAAATCTTCGTTATCAAGTGCCTCCAAAATCTGCTTCTTAAATTATTCCTTTGACAAGTCCCCGTGCCTATGATTTAGTGTGAGTATGTGGGTTGAGAATTCCATCGGCATTGAGGTGGTTGATGCCGATACCATAAGCTGAGTTGCAACAAACTGCATGTTAAATGTAGATGGTTGTAGATGTGCTGCATTATATCTATCCCACCATTTGATATATAATTGCCTTTCTAAATAAGGGATGTAATCCCAATCAGGATCATTATCTTGTGGAATCGAATAATTCCATCTTAGAATCCATGAGATTTCATACATTATAAATAACCACTGCATTAATCTTCTTATATCATAAGATTGGCTATTAGCCTTGATAAACTTATTTAACATATCTATAATATATGCAGGTGAAATCTCCGGGCATGGCCCCCAACTACTTAGCCATGCTCTGAACCAATTTGGTAGCTCTTTGATTGTATTGAGTTTAAAACCAATATACCAGGAATGAGAGAATCTCTGAGTTTGATAGCAAAAAATATGTGTCCATGCTTTAATATAATCAGTATAAGAATATGATCTCGGTTTGATATGGGGGTGATCATTGATTTTTTTTAACCCATGAGGGTTCATTCCCCAATCTCGGTATGATAACACCTTAAGAATAACAAGCTTGGAGAACGCAGGAAGACCATTACCATTACTGTTGGCCGTGTTATGTGTTAAAAGGATAGATCCCGTGTCTATGAGTATTGTTTCATAAAACTCTCTAGTTTTACCATAATGTGGTAAAATATTCTCTTTTAAGTACATGCTTACAACTTCTGCAGGATCTCAGGTAGAGAATTAGTTTCACCTTTTATATATTCAATTTTAAAATCAAACGCTGATAAAATGGCTTGCCATCTTGCAAAAATTTGCCGAGAGGCTAAATTTTTAACATCCTTTACCAATACTTCCTTAGCTGCCTGACAATCCACTCTAATAAGAAATTCCTGGTTTAACAAATCACTTTCAAATTTAGTAACACAATGAATTATTGCCAATATTTCTTTTTTAATGGTTGAGTAATTTTGTTGTCCCGATTTCCATACACCTGAGGTATATCTTACTAATTTCTCTTTATTATGAATCCTTTGTTTAAGGATTCCTCCATATCCGACATGTGAAGCATCGGTCTCAACTATTTTGTAGGCTGTTGGATTCGCTATAGTTAGGCATGGAAATTCTTTAGCTTTAGCTTTGATTTTTATAACAGCAGTTGTATGCTCACTGCTCCAATTAGCAGGGTTTTTCCGTAATCTTGCATATAGAGGTTTGCTATCCTTAGCTAAATCCTTATAAAAATCTGCTATATAATTTAAGCTTCCTAAGAATCTTTGTAATTGTTTTTTATCCTTGATTTCATCAGGAAATTTATCAGCAAAGGATATAGCCCGTTCTATAGGTATTATAGTACCTTTATTAATATTGTGACCAAGGAATCTAACCTGGGTTTGAAATATTTTCATCTTTTTTGCAGATACCACTAATCCAGCCTGTTTTACTATTTTGAGGAATATTGATAAGTGTTTAAAATGTTGCTCAATTGACTCAGAATATATTAATACATCATCAATGTATACAATTGTAAAAGTTGAATAAGAATTAAATATGTTATTCATAATATGTTGAAATTCTGACGGAGCATTTTTTAAACCAAATGGCATAACATTCCATTCATAATGTCCAAAGGGAACCGTAAATGCAGTTTTATACTTGTCTTTTTCTGCGATTTGAATTTGCCAATATCCTGACTTTAAGTCAAATTTTGAAAATATGATAGCATTATGTAATCTATCTAAAAGATCTTTTTTATTAGGAATTGGATACCTAATCCATCTTAATGCTTTATTCAAAGGCTTATAGTTGATGACTAATCTCGGAACTCCTCTTTCTAATTCAGCTGCTTTTTCTACATAAAATGCAGGACAACTCCAAGGAGAGTAACTTTTTCTAATCAAACCTTTATCTAGTAAATCTTGAATTTCAGATTTACATATTTCTAATAATCTATTGTTCATTTGAATTGGTCTGGCTTTTGTTGGAATCATTTTTTTCAGAAAAATCTGGTTCATAAGGTAATTCTACTATATGTTGTTTTCTTTCCCAGAATGCATTTGGGATTTCAGCACAAACTTCTTTCACTAGAAGATCATTAAAATCATTGATTTTTTTTTTGAGTTTTGGGCAATTTAGTTGCTCTTCTATTTGCTTACATTGAATCTCCTCTTTTAAGAAGAACAAAAAATTTTCTTTGTGCTTGATTTTTTCTTGAACCTGGTTAATAAATTTTTTCCTAGGTTCAGAGACAAATTCAAATAATATTTTATGTCCCTGAATGAGGGCTTCAATGCCCGTATTGTTAATACTTAACGGGTATAACATATTCAAGAATGGAGTCCCTAATATGCAGGATTGAGATAAATTCTTTACCATGATAAATGGTGTCGCTAGAAAAATACCATTATTACACACCGCAGCATCAGATAATTTGTAATTAATTATCAATTTTTTTCCATTTGCAGTATTAAGAACTTGGGTTGTTTTGCTAAAATACTTTGTGGGAACTAATCCTTCATTTAAGCAGTTTAGATCCGCACCCGAATCTATGAGTGCCATAGTTTCAAAACGGTATTCTTTTCCTATGATTAGGGTGACTAAGGTGTACCACTTTTGAGTGATTACTTTATCTATTATATTAATGAATTGCATGTTTTCGATATCCTGGTATTAGTAGGTGATTCTGGTTTATCTATATGTGTAGTAATATGAGCCTGGTAGTTTTGTAAAATTTCATCAAAAGAGTTTTCTTCTTGTGAGTCATACTCACAGTCTACTGGTTTATGAAGTTCCAATATCTGGACTCTTTGCTTAAGACTTCTTAATTCTTATTTAACATGATTAACTTCTTCCCTAAGATCATTGACTGATGGTTCTTTTTTAATGTGATGATTTTCTACTCTTGCCATTATTTCCTTAAAACTATAAGGTTTGTAAGAAGTTTCGATTTTCTCTTGTTTTGGTGCTCTTTTAGCTACTTCAATATATTTTTCTAAAGCCATTCGCTTTGATTCTGGATTTTCAATTTTATCAATTAACTCTAATATAAAATTTTCTTCATTGGTGAGGACATTAATTCCTAGACTAGATATTTGTTTATGAAAACAATTTTTACAAGAACAACCATCTGTACATTCATCATCCTCCAATCCTGAAATTGTCCCTGAATCATTTTCTGAGGAGGATGATTCATCCTCTTCAGATAGATCGGAGTCCATTAAGAGGACTTGTTCTAATTGACGTTTGAGACCTTCGTCTAGATTAAGCTCATTTATTTTTTGTTTTGTACGACACTTATTACTATAATGCCCAATTTTTCCACACTTGTAACAGACCGGAAGTGACTTATTAGTATTTTTATTTAATTGTTGTGTCTTATTGTTGTTTTTCCTAAAATTGGGTCGTTTAGATTTCAATGGATACCTATTAGGATATCTAGTAGTTTTAGGATTGTTATGGGAAGGTGGTCGAGTACCTTTCTTCCTAGATAATAACGCGGATGGTGTATTAGTGTATCCAAATTGCTCACAAAAATCACCTAACTCTTGCTTGTTAGATAATTTATTCTTTTGTATTTGTCTATGTAGCTTTATGTCTGAGCATAAAGCTAAACCTTCACATACAATTTCGGAAGATAGTTGGCCAAAAGTATATTCGCCATACTCAATACGTTGTTGAATATTTTTGATTTTAGTCTATTTCTAACCCTTTCAGCAAACATAGGGGGTAACCCTAAGACGAATTTCTCTTTCCAAAAATCAGAATTAGAGGAACAATCTTCTCTGCTAAACAATTTTGAGAAGAATACATCCTTGTACCATCTATAATGGGAGAGGGTAGGACGTTTAAGATTAATAAGTAATTCCCTAGATCTTTCCATTTGTTGGCTATTACTTCCTACAAAGTGCAGGCCAATGGTATAAAGTAAGGTACTAACAATATCTTCCTGAGAGTATTCAGTACCATCTTCTAGCTTGATTGGTTTCTTTGCCATATAAATGCTATATTTTTCCTGGTCGGACATATGGAAATCCCACCATCCTTTAAGTTGGCCAGTAAAGCCAGTAACTACGGATTCAGCAATTTGTTTTTCTGGGTTTTTAATGAGTCTAGAAGCAGAAGCATACATCGACATTTGTCTTATGATATTTACTATTTGGTATTCTGTCATACCATCTATGTTCCACTCAACTATGGATCTTCCATCAAACGAAGTCTGATTCCAATTATAATCCTCTTCCAGTTGTAAATCTACCGGTGTTGGTCTAGGGTAATAATTTCTAGTAGGAACTGTCGGTGTATATTTATTTTTTCCAAAAGATATTTTATTAATGTCATCAAAATTGTTGTTAATATTACCAGAATTTGATGAATGAAAAATTTCTTCCAGTTCTTCTATATCTATATCACTGTATTCTTCGTGTTTGGACAGAACATTTATTCCTTCTTTTGATTGTTTGGATGCTTTAGATGGGCCTGAAGCAGATAAGCTTCATTTTCCTAGCTTTTCTACTAGTGCATCTACAAAGCTATTATCTGGGTTGGACAACCTGAAGACATTTGGATCTATTATTGGGTTTGGTTTAAATAATAATCCACTAGATGGTGCCGGATTAAGTTTAAGCTCATTAGGTTGTATATGTTGGATTTTATCCTTGTTTAACAAGCCTTCAATTCTTGTCGTTTGTTTTCCTATTGAATGTAAATATAAATTGGTGTAGTTATTTTGTTGTATTAACCGACCAATATCTTTATGGTTAGCTACTGAATCAGTTCCCTTATGTTCTAATTTGTATGGGGCTGCTATAGCACCTTTGATATCAAGGACTACTTCTGGTGGATGGATTGACTGAATAACATTTCCATCTTTTGTCGTATAAGATTGAAACTGGGTTTCCAACATATTAAGCGATCTCTTATATTTATTTAAATTGTAAGTTTTGGTAAAATCTTCAAACCAGGTGAAAATGGGTTTGGATTTCTATTATGACTTAAGTATAGAGCATAAGTTTTATATATTCTTGTTCTTCTATTAGAACTAAAGTTGGATTCAAACCAAGCCCTTTTATTTGTATTTTCTAAACTATGATACTCTTTTCGAAGTTCTTGTAAATCCAATGATGGTTTTTGGATCACATTTATCTCAAATTCTAGATCGGAGAATGTCGGTTCTACTTGTTCAGGAATATTTCTAACCGTAGATTTTGGTGTTTCTACTTTATAATAAGGTTTATTAACCTGATGCGCGGTTTTTTTAACTCCTTCTATAATAATATCATTTGGGTCATTTATAAAATTATGAATAGGATCTGTATAAGAAGAAGATGCTACAGATGGCCTTGGTGCACTTCCCTCGCCTTCTGATATCTTAAGCCTAGTTTTCCTGAAAGATGTAAACTGTATTTCCACATCTCCATCTTCATATTCAATTATTTGTTGGAGATTTTGGTTTTGTCAAGGCTTTGCTGGAACTTCTACCTGTAAAGTCCACTTTTCAGGGAGGGTAACCTGATCCCACTTTATGGTTCTGGGAATAACTGTATGGGCTTTACCAATATTGGTATGAAAAAGAGTAGTCTGACCTTTTGTGTCATAAACTTGAGCATTAGGACATAAGGTATTCATAACTTTATAATATATTCTATACACAACGGCTAAGTTCTGCGACCCTACGACCATATCAAACCCCTGAGTTCTAACATTTAAAGTTAGAGTTTTAAGGAGTCCTGGATCAGACAGAGACACCGAAAAATTTGGGAAACAATTAAAATAAATTGGACCTTCACATAAGGTGGACTCAATAATTCCTAATAATGAATCAGTGAATTTATTGTGTCTACAATCCCTGACACATAAGAGTACATAATTATTTAATCCTGTCCTTGTCAATGGTTTTACGGCTATTTGGATTAAGCCTATATGAAGATAATTAAATCTTTTTTGTTTATGATCTTCTATCATTCTAGGAGAGAAAAGCTCAAAATTATCATTCGAATCAATTATAGATATGGTCTTTTCTACAGTTTTAATTGCGTAATCGCTTCTGAATTGAAAAGATCATTTCTTATATACTTCATTAACTGGAACATTAGGAATATTCTAATTTTGTAATTGTTTTTCAATGTCATGCATTATGACCTCTTCTGAATTAAGGGTTATTTTATTTTTCAAACTATTTTTCTTTGAAAACGATCTGACAAACCTTTTCACTTTTACTATTTTGAAGCAAATACGTGTCCTTGGTGAATAGTGGAGTCGATCCTGCTTCCTGTTGATGAAAAGTTGACCAATTTTTTGCCGGAAAATAATTAGAATTTTTCTATCTTCTTCGAACCATTTAAACCCTAAATCATTCCAAAGCAATCATCACCATTTGCATTTAGGTCTTCTGTATTTTCCGATTTTATCTCTTCTTCCTCAGAGGTTTTTGACGAGGACGGTTGGGAACCCAAATCTTTGTTATCAAGTGCCTCCAAAATCTGCTTCTTAAATTCTTCCTTTGACAAGTCCCCGTGCCTATGCTTTAGTGCGAGTATGTGGGTTGAGAATTCCATCGGCATTGAGGTGGTTGATGCCGATACCATAAGCTGAGCTGCAACAAACTGCATGCTAAATGTAGATGGTTGTAGATGTGCTGCATTATATCTATCCCACCATTTGATATATAATTGCCTTTCTAAATAAGGGATATAATCCCAATCAGGATTATTATCTTGTGGAATCAAATAATTCCATCTTAGAATCCATGAGATTTCATACAGTATAAAGAACCACTGCATTAATCTTCTTATATCATAAGATTGTCTATTAGCCTTGATAAACTTATTTAACATATCTACAATATATGCAGGTGAAATCTCCGGGCATGGCCCCAGTGATGTGGTTAGAAAAGACACACAAAAGACTTGCAAGTATACAAGGCCAAGTTTTAGTATAGGAAGTAAGCAAGGGATCATTCCACAGGGACTAGGTGTGTGTGAGTTGAAGTTTCCTAGATAGTTCTGAGCTAGTGACAGTGAAGCATAGGGACAAAGGCAATGAGCCTAAGGCAGTGAAGTAAAGAGCCAAAGAAACAAAGAAAAAACAGTGGCAGTGAGCCAAAGGCAGTGGCAAAGAATAAGAAAAACTTAACCAAAACAGAACATGGGAGAGAAATTGTGGATGGGAATGAAGTGTATGGAGATGGATGAGAATTCCCTTCACCTAGCTAGTTCACCTAGGTTAAGTTTTTGTCATATGGCTAGTTAACTAACCTTACAGCCTTAGCTAACCCCTAGTATTGGCTGTCTGTTTAAGGCACAGGCAATCACAGGTCAACTAGGCAGTGGATTACTAACTAATGTAGCTGATTAACCCCTTAGAGCCACCACTGACCCCTAGCATTAGTGGTCTTCTTACAACACCACTAATCACAAGTCAGTTGGGCTTTTAGGAATCAAACTAGCCTAAGCTATTTTGAGTTCAACAAAAACTATCCTAATGGCTAACCATCATGGTTCAATGGTCTTCTCTAAGGTTTAAACAGGGAAATTACATGATCATGTGAAGAAACATTACATACATAGAGCTTAACACAAACATAACATGGATTAGAACATAACAAACATGGTGATTAACATTGACAGAATTTGAACAATACATTCACATGAACTGATATTGAATTAAAGATATTAAAATTTAAACAAAACCTAAGAACTAAACAGTGAAGCAAAAATTGAAATTGGAAAACAAAGAAAGACTAAACCTAAACCTAATGACACACTAGCTAGTCCAGGTATGCTCTTCATCCTCTACATCATGAGCTATTTATACTTCAAAAGCCCCAATAATTTACAAACCCTAAAATTAAAATTAGGTATTTTCAATTCCGAAATTTCTCACCAAATCCGCTGAATTGGTGGTGACCCATGCCTCTTCTCTTCTCTCTCGATCCTTCTCTGCCCTCAATTTCAATCTATAGCCTCATCTATTTCATCAATTCTTCACGCCTAGGGTTTTAGCGAGAAAAAGGGGTGATGGGCTGATGTAATAGATGGCTAGAGAGTAGGGGGGATGTATAGGTGATTGAGACAGAGGAGTTGGTGGTAGAGATGGTGGTGACAGGAGCGATGGATGATGGAGTTGCAGTCGGGAAAGGTGGTAGCAGGTCGGGAGAAAGAAGAAGAAAGAAGGAGGAGAAATGATTTGGGTTAGGGTTCTCTCTTTTGGGGTATAGGGTAATTAATGTTTGGGTGTGAGGCATTTTCATCAAATTTCGATGTCTTTCGATGCTTAGCCGTGGGGTGTGGAGATGAAGATTGATCTAACGGCTAAAAGTGAAGAGGCTGGCAGCGACCGTTGGATGCAGATATACAACGAAACTAACGGCGCCAGATGGAGTTAGGTGCTGTAGTGTTAGACAGGAGCTTCCGATTTCGATGAACGACGATGAAGCGACCATTGGATGATGAGATGGATCCAATCCGACGGCTGAAGATGGAGGCGGGTTTGGATATAGGAAATGGGTTTGGGTGAGGGTTTTGGGCCTTGGGTATGCCAAGCCCATATCTTCTTTAAGAACAATTCTTCCTTCTTGAGCCCATTCCTAGATTTTTGGACTTGTGCGCACCATTCTTTGCGGCTTCCTTACATAATTTCTCCCGGCTTTTCACTACTTTTCTGCTCTTTTCGCTCCGCTATTCATCCAAACTTTATTTATTACCTAAAAATGAAAAATTAATTAATAAAAATATTTATTCTTGAAAACAATGAAAATACATAATACGGGACAAAATGTAGAATTAATACACAAAAGATGAGTTAAATGCCAAGAAAAATATATAGAAATATGCACTTTTTAGCACTCATCAAATACCCCCAAACTTGAATTTTACTTGTCCTCAAGTAAAACAAAACTAAGGAAATCCTACCTATACCACTGTCGCTGGTCTCTCGAATGCATTTAGCGTATGCACTAAGCTTTTTAAACCACTAAGTGTCCTTAGTGGACGAGTGAAGTCTCGTGAAGGTTTGCTTAGAACGTACCTACAAAGTTCTAGGTCAAAATATAAGCTCAGATTCCATCAAATGTGACATGTGCAAGTCATTTTAAGCTCACAGCAAAATGGAGATGTCAATCTAGCTATCAAAGGCACAATCCTAGCACTGATAACAACTAAAGACACGTGATAAGAGTGTAAAGTGTATCTACACATGTTTCTAGAATGACCTGAAGTTATGACTACTAACCACCAAGAGATAGTTTTTAGGCTAAGAACCGAATTCTAAGCCAAGCTAGCTGTCCGGCTTTACGAGAATTGTGAATGTTCACCCAATGAGTTGGTGATATTTCAGTTTACCCGCGTTATACATCGATGGCTGCACCCTCCTTGCTTATTACAAGACTATTTACAACAAAAAGATGACTCTTTACATGACTCTTTACATGACTCTTATTTACATTGATTACTCTCTTTTATTTTTGGAACAAGAGAGAATATTGTCTTTAACATGACAAAACATGGAATAAATACTTGATTGAATTTATTTATTTATTTATTTATTTATTTTATTTTTTAAATTATTTTTTTCTGATTTTTTTTTTTTTGAAGAAATAACTTTGATCTTTACAACAAAATGACACTTTTGATACATGAACAAAAAGAAAAACATAATTACATGACTCTTAGCAAGAGGTGGCCCTTATCGAATGCATCCGGTCAAATTCTATGGTTGCTTTTCTTAACGTATCCTCCAACTTCTATCCCAGCCAACCAAAGAACAAGCTAGTCAAGTCTCATTCAGTATTCTAAAGTGATTGGCAATCTAACTTCCTATCAAACACCTTGAAGATCGAGGCTATACATGTATTGGTAGATCGTGCGCGTGCAAGTTTCTTATCACTATGTGAATTGTGCTAGAATCAGGGTGCCTAAATATCTAGACTAAGACTCCTAATAATTACATATTTGCACAAGAGTCAACATTTCAAGGTAAATGAGCTCCATTTTTATGTTTTTAT
>NC_039368.1:10272109-10302859 GCF_003573695.1 Papaver somniferum | reverse complement strand
TTTTTTTTTTTTTTTTTTTTTTTTTTTTTTTTTTTTTTTTTCAAAAAGGAAGAGTTCAAATTTTTCAATTATAGCATGTTATCAAAGTATCTACTTTTCACCCCCAAACCTAAACTAAACATTGTCCTCAATGTTTCAAAAGATAAACATGATTATAACACATACCTTGAGAACGATGCTAAGTGTAGAAAAAGGAAAGAGATTACCGGATATTGGCGAAAGCAAGTTTTGAACTCCATTATTCAAGGCAAAAATCCAACATATGTCAGCCGAGATCATATTGGATTAGCAAAATATATATAAAATGAACAAAAGGATTTTTAAAATTTTTATCTACTGGATTATATACAAAAAATTCACCATACACTAACAATCTAAAGAGTTGAGGATCAACCCAAAAGACGAAGTGTAGAAACATAGAAAGTTTCAAAACACTAAAATTGGACTTAAATGGGAGTGAGAATGAAAAACCGAATGAATCACCCCTAAACCTAAATTGTTCAACAGATTTACTTTTAAGCACAAAATCTTTTAATTTTAGGGGTTCAGGATTCAAAAGGTCTAACTCATAATGGACTGTTTTCGGGATGGGCAAAGAAATGCATTCCAACTGTGGCTCTTTAAAAGTGTTATATTTTGAAGCAAAATAGTCCAAGAGGACTTGGGAGGCACACAGTTCCAATCCTAGATTGGGAATTTTCAAAAAAGTTGGTTTAAAATTTTTGTTGCAAACCAAATCTAGGTTGGGTGGAATAATCTCGATTTGAGATTTAGGTAAGAAAGTGGGTACATCTAAATTATTTTCATGGGTACGATCAATAGTACCAACACATACTTTTCCTAAATCAGAAACAGGTAAAACATGCTCACATTCATCGAACAAAACATCAAGACCTAAATCAGTATCATGATTGTTCGAAGTACTCAAATCATCACCGGAAGAAATAACATTTTGTGACTTGGGCAAGGAATCAGACACATCAAATTCTTCCTCATGCATAATAAAATTAGTGTCTACAGAAGATTCAACTATTCCTATGTCATGTTCATCTTCACAAAAGAATTGTACAAGCCCCATATTAGAATCAAAATCATATGAATTACAATGAGTATCAGAAGAAACAACATTCATGAAGGTTGAGGCTGAGAAGCCATATGTTATTGAACCAAAAGGTTCCACAATATTTTCAGCAAAAACATGTTCTTCTAACATATCATTATCATCATAATCATCATCATGGTAACATGCATATTGATCCTCATTAAAAGTGGTGGTGTCCTTAGTCGATTCATGTTCCTCTAAATCAGGTTCATATTCAATATCATTTAGATGAATGGGACTGGACACTTCATTAGGGACAACATGCATTTCCTCATGAATTTCCTCCTTTTGTAGTTGAAGCAAAATATGATCTAACTTCGCCTGAATGCATGACATAGTTCTATCAGAATTTTGCTCACCGAGTCTGAGAGCTTCTACGGTGGAGTCTAAATTCATGGGAGTACAAAATTCTTCATGTTCAAATTGTGGTGAATGGTACATGTGTGCATGGTCATTAGGGTTTACAAAATATTGATCACAACCTTCGAAAGGTTGATTATGGTCCCAATGACTACCAGCCTCACAATTTGTGGGCATTTCATAATTTGGATTTTCATGGTATCCCCTAGATTTCCTAAATTCATGCAAAACATAACAATATTCATCAGGGTGGTCTAAACCACCACAAAAGGTACAAACATGCATATTAGGTTGGCTAGGTTGATACATGGGTGAATAGTTATACGGGTTTGCATATTGAGGCTCATGACCTTGAAAAGGTCCATAATTATAATCCCTATAACTATTGACATCATGGTCTGTGAGAGGCTCATAAGGTGAATCTTGCCCGTAAGCATCTCTAATAGATTTATTCCCAGAGGCAGACCAAAATCCAGACATGTCTTTGTTTTATGAAATAATCACACAAATCACAAAAAAGTAAGGCCCAAGGGAGATGATAAAAATTTGGTTTAATTTGGGAGCAATTTTGGTTTTTGAAATTAGGAGCAAGCCCACATTGGTGGGAGAAATTGCTTTGTCAAGGGAAGGTGAACTAAGCCTACAATGTGTATGCAAACTGAAGCCCAATGTAGCTTTTGAAATAGCCTAACTGTTGCTTGTTTGGTCTGAGGCCCAGTTGGGCTTTCAAAAGTTCAGTCTAACACCCACAAGCCCACAAGCAATTAAACAAATCAGTCTAACACCACAAGCCCACAAGGAATTAAACAAACAAGCCCACAAGAAATTAATTACAAACCCAACAGAAAAATGGAAAAAATTATTACAAGCCCACAAATTAAAAATGGAAGCCCACAGGTTGGGTTCTCTTAATGGGTTTAGGCTTACTTGCTAAGCACAGCCCAACTGCTCAGTTAGGTTGCAAAAACCCAGTTGGACTTTGGATCATCCTAAGCTTTGGCTTTTCTGAGGCCCAGTTGGGTATTTCAGTTACAAAGCCCAGTTGGGCTTTGTTCTTTTTCAGCTGCTTGGAATCAGCCCAGTTGGGCTTTGATGGCTCAATTTAACACCAGGCAGCAGGGGTTGCAGCAGACTTGGCCTGGCACCAGCAGGAGGCAGCAGCAGCTCTATTTGGGCTTCACAGCAGCACAACAGCACCAGAGGTTTGTTCTCAGCCTCACAGCAAGGTCACAACAACAACAGCAGGGGCAACAACTTCAGCAGCAACAGGAGCAATTCAGCAGCAACAGGCTGCAACAGCAGCACCAAAAGCACCTGGCAACTCAGAGAAGAGGTTCAGTTCCCAGAATGATGCAGTTGAAGCAAAGGAGAAGAGATTATGCAAATGATGCAGATGCACTAGAGGTGGTACTAAGTTACAGCTACAGATGCAATATGCAAGATGAGTACACTAAGATGCTTATCAGAACTACACAGCAGGTATGAGTATGCAAAGAACAGCAAGAAAAACTTCAAAAAACACGGCAGCCAAGTCCCCGACAGCGGTGCCAAAAACTTGGTGTGGTTAGAAAAGACACACAAAATACTTGCAAGTATACAAGGCCAAGTTTTAGTATAGAAAGTAAGCAAGGGATCATTCCACAGGGACTAGGTGTGTGTGAGTTGAAGTTTCCTAGATAGTTCTGAGCTAGTGACAGTGAAGCAAAGGGACAAAGGCAATGAGCCTAAGGCAGTGAAGTAAAGAGCCAAAGAAACAAAGAAAAAACAGTGGCAGTGAGCCAAAGGCAGTGGCAAAGAATAAGAAAAACTTAACCAAAACAGAACATGGGAGAGAAATTGTGGATGGGAATGAAGTGTATGGAGATGGATGAGAATTCCCTTCACCTAGCTAGTTCACCTAGGTTAAGTTTTTGTCATATGGCTAGTTAACTAACCTTACAGCCTTAGCTAACCCCTAGTATTGGCTGTCTGTTTAAGGCACAGGCAATCACAGGTCAACTAGGCAGTGGATTACTAACTAATGTAGCTGATTAACACCTTAGAGCCACCACTGACCCCTAGTATTAGTGGTCTTCTTACAGCACCACTAATCACAAGTCAGTTGGGCTTTTAGGAATCAAACTAGCCTAAGCTATTTTGAGTTCAACAAAAACTATCCTAATGGCTAACCATCATGGTTCAATGGTCTTCTCTAAGGTTTAAACAGGGAAATTACATGATCATGTGAAGAAACATTACATACATAGAGCTTAACACAAACATAACATGGATTAGAACATAACAAACATGGTGATTAACATTGACAGAATTTGAACAATACATTCACATGAACTGATATTGAATTAAAGATATTAAAATTTAAACAAAACCTAAGAACTAAACAGTGAAGCAAAAATTGAAATTGGAAAACAAAGAAAGACTAAACCTAAACCTATGACACACTAGCTAGTCCAGGTATGCTCTTCATCCTCTACATCATGAGCTATTTATACTTCAAAAGCCCCAATAATTTACAAACCCTAAAATTAAAATTAGGTATTTTCAATTCCGAAATTGCTCACCAAATCCGCTGAATTGGTGGTGACCCATGCCTCTTCTCTTCTCTCTCGATCCTTCTCTGCCCTCAATTTCAATCTATAGCCTCATCTATTTCATCAACTCTTCACGCCTAGGGTTCCAGCGAGAAAAAGGGGTGATGGGATGATGTAATAAATGGCTAGAGAGTAGGGGGATGTATAGGTGATTGAGACAGAGGAGTTGGTGGTAGAGATGGTGGTGACAGGAGCGATGGATGATGGAGTTGCAGTCGGGAAAGGTGGTAGCAGGTCGGGAGAAAGAAGAAGAAAGAAGGAGGAGAAATGATTTGGGTTAGGGTTCTCTCTTTTGGGGTATAGGGTAATTAATGTTTGGGTGTGAGGCATTTTCATCAAATTTCGATGTCTTTCGATGCTTAGCCGTGGGGTGTGGAGATGAAGATTGATCTAACGGCTAAAAGTGAAGAGGCTGGCAGCGACCGTTGGATGCAGATATACAACGAAACTAACGGCGCCAGATGGAGTTAGGTGCTGTAGTGTTAGACAGGAGCTTCCGATTTCGATGAACGACGATGAAGCGACCATTGGATGATGAGATGGATCCAATCCGACGGCTGAAGATGGAGGCGGGTTTGGATATAGGAAATGGGTTTGGGTGAGGGTTTTGGGCCTTAGGTATGCCAAGCCCATATCTTCTTTAAGAACAATTCTTCCTTCTTGAGCCCATTCCTAGCTTTTTGGACTTGTGCGCACCATTCTTTGCGGCTTCCTTGCGTAATTTCTCCCGGCTTTTCACTACTTTTCTGCTCTTTTCGCTCCGCTATTCATCCAAACTTTATTTATTACCTAAAAATGCAAAATTAATTAATAAAAATATTTATTCTTGAAAACAATGAAAATACAGAATATGGGATAAAATGTAGAATTAATGCACAAAAGATGAGTTAAATGCCAAGAAAAATATATAGAAATATGCACTTTTTAGCACTCATCACCCAGCTACTTAGCCATACTCTGAACCAATTTGGTAGCTCTTTGATTGTATTGAGTTTAAAACCAATATACCAGGAATGAGAGAATCTCTGAGTTTGATAGAAAAAAATATGTTTCCATGCTTTAATATAATCAGTATAAGAATATGATCTCGGTTTGATATGGGGGTGATCATTGAATTTTTTTTAACCCATGAGGGTTCATTCCCCAATCTCGGTATGATAATACCTTAAGGATAACAAGCTTGGAGAACGCAGGAGGACCATTACCATTACTGTTGGCCGTGTTATGTGTTAAAAGGATAGATCATGTCTCTATGAGTATTGTTTCATAAAACTCTCTAGTTTTACCATAATGTGGTAAAATATTCTCTTTTAAGTACATGCTTGCAACTTCTGCAGGATCTCTGTTAGCATGTTCTGTTTCCACCGCTAAAAGCGGTATTGATGTGGACATTATAAATGCCGACTTTTCTTCTGAAGAAGAATATTGTTTTCCCTTATTTGGGTTTCCTTTAATCATAATAGGATTACCTTTGTTCCTTTTATTAGGAGATGGGTAAGCAAATTGAGGAGCCTTTCCCCTAGTTATCTGGCAGTCCATGCTTCCCCTGCAAAAATTCACGAGTCAAGAAATCAGGTAGAGAATTAGTTTCACCTTTTATATATTCAATTTTAAAATTAAACGCTGATAAAATGGCTTGCCATCTTGCAGAAATTTGCCGAGAGGCTAAATTTTTAACATCCTTTACCAATACTTCCTTAGCTGCCTGACAATCCAGTCTAATAAGAAATTCCTGGTTTGACAAATCATTTTCAAATTTAGTAACACAATGAATTATTGCCAATATTTCTTTTTTAATGGTTGAGTAATTTTGTTGTCCCGATTTCCATACACCTGAAGTATATCTTACTAATTGCTCTTTATTATGAATCCTTTGTTTAAGGATTCCTCCATATCCGACATCTGAAGCATCAGTCTCAACTATTTTGTAGGCTGTTGGATTCCCTATAGTTAGGCATGGCAATTTTTTAGCTTTAGCTTTGATTTTTTATAACAGCAGTTGTATGCTCACTGCTCCAATTAGCAGGGTTTTTCCGTAATCTTGCATATAGAGGTTTGCTATCCTTAGCTAAATCCTTATAAAAATATGCTATATAATTTAAGCTTCCTAAGAATCTTTGTAATTGTTTTTTATCCTTGATTTCATCAGGAAATTTATCAGCAAAGGATATAGCCCGTTCTATAGGTATTATAGTACCTTTATTAATATTGTGACCAAGGAATCTAACCTGGGTTTGAAATATTTTCATCTTTTTTGCAGATACCACTAATCCGGCCTGTTTTACTATTTTGAGGAATATTGATAAGTGTTTAAAATGTTGCTCAATTGATTCAGAATATATTAATACATCATCAATGTATACAATTGTAAAAGTTGAATAAGAATTAAATATGTTATTCATAATATGTTGAAATTCTGATGGAGCATTTTTTAAACCAAATGGCATAACATTCCATTCATAATGTCCAAAGGGAACCGTAAATGCAGTTTTATACTTGTCTTTTTCTGCGATTTGAATTTGCCAATATCCTGACTTTAAGTCAAATTTTGAAAATATGACAGCATTATGTAATCTATCTAAAAGATCTTTTTTATTAGGAATTGGATACCTAATCCATCTTAATTCTTTATTCAAAGGCTTATAGTTGATGACTAATCTCGGAACTCCTCTTTCTAATTCAGCTGCTTTTTCTACATAAAATGCAGGACAACTCCAAGGAGAGTAACTTTTTCTAATCAAACCTTTATCTAGTAAATCTTGAATTTCAGATTTACATATTTCTAATAATCTATTGTTCATTTGAATTGGTCTGGCTTTTGTTGGAATCATTTTTTTCAGAAAAATCTGGTTCATAAGGTAATTCTACTATATGTTGTTTTCTTTCCCAGAATGCATTTGGGATTTCAGCACAAACTTCTTTCACTAGAAGATCATTAAAATCATTGATTTGTTTTTGGAGTTTTGGGCAATTTAGTTTCTCTTCTATTTGCTTATATCGAATCTCCTCTTTTAAGAAGAACAAAAAAATTTCTTTGTGCTTGATTTTTTCTTGAACCTGGTTAATAAATTTTTGCCTAGGTTCAGAGACAAATTCAAATAATATTTTATGTCCCTGAATGAGGGCTTCAACGCCCGTATTGTTAATACTTAACGGGTATAACATATTCAAGAATGGAGTCCCTAATATGCAGGATTGAGATAAATTCTTTACCATGATAAATGGTGTTGCTAGACAAATACCATTATTACACACTGTAGCATCAGATAATTTGTAATTAATTATCAATTTGTTTCCATTTGCAGTATTAAGAACTTGGGTTGTTTTGCTAAAATACTTTGTGGGAACTAATCCTTCATTTAAGCAGTTTAGATCTGCACCCGAATCTATGAGTGCCATAGTTTCAAAACGGTATTGTTTTCCTATGATTAGGGTGACTAAGGTGTACCACTTTTAAGTGATTAATTTATCTATTATATTAATGAATTGCATGTGTGGATGGTACCATCTTTCACACATGCAATTCTCCGATCTAGATATCCTAAAATACCTGAGAACGTTTGTTTAAAAAGGAAACGTATAAGATAAAGTGGTATATTGGTTTATCTTCTACGTTTTGAATAAGACTACTAGATATCCTCTGATATCCTAAACGTACAAGATATCCTCTGATACATACATACATATATATATATATATATATATATATATATATGTATGTATGTATATACAATATACGCAATCATAAATTAAAAAATTCATTCAATCAATCAGAGTGATACAAATATACATGTGAAGAAAGAAAAAAAATTTACATACATACAACATAAGAAAATGGAAGACAAGATCACATGTTAATTGATAAGAAAATTGATAAAAATGTTTAGGTATACCTCAACGTATTGCTTGATTGAGAAAAAAAAATCATAAATACGGATCCAACTAAAAGTAGCGCTTCCTTCGGTGATTTGATATTAACCCAAAAAGAAGAAAATAAATAAATTTAGTGGTTGAGCTCGTGCATGTTAACGTGTTGCAGTGGATTATGGAGAAGAAGATAAAAAGACAGAGAAGGAGAAGGATTTCTTATTGATATGACCCCATTACATATCTATAGTATCATTTATATACAATAGGAATAGAACCCTAGCTATTACATTGGGCTACACAACCGTGGGCTAAAGCCCTACAACAACACCAAAATTAATTCACCCAACCTTTATTTTCTTCTTCTTCTCAAAATCAAACAAAACTTTGATTTTTTTTTTATCGAAATCAAACAAAACCTTGAATTTTATTAAGATTTATTCTCAATATGAGAAGATCACGACGGTTTGAATTATCATAGACTTGTTATGATTCTATTGTATATAAATACATTGAACCAAAAATTAGAGATTGAAGATTAGGCGAATGAATCTGTCAAAACACATTTAAATCCTCCAAAATGCTACATATTCAAAAACCCACCATTTATTTTGTCCTTAAATTGGTTTAATAGTTAAGATCGAAGAATTTATGGTTTAAGAAAACTGGTTCTGGGAAAATTACGGCTAAGAGTTCTTTACGAACTAGCCGTAACTGGGTCGACACGGTTGAGACTCAAAGAACTCCCAACCGTAAAATAGAAAAACGGTTGGGATTAAAAGAACTCCCAACCGTAAATATATTAAACACGGTTGGGACTTTCCCAGCCGTTAATTTTTTTGTATCTGTAGACAATAAGGAAATTATCCCACATCGGCTGGGAATTCCCAACTGAAACCTAGGTTCTCAGTCGTTCTACTAGTTTCCAAGCGGTGAATTTTTTGCCGGTCGGGTTGTAAATTTTTCCCAACCGTGATGTTTTGTGTCGGTCGGGTTGGATAGTTTTCCCAGACGTATTGTTCTTTGTCGGTTGGGTAGGAAAGTGTTTCCAGCCATATTGGTCTATGTCGGTTGGGTTGGAAAGTGTTCCCAGCCGTCGGCCTACAAACGGCTGGGTTTACTAACCGTAATTGTATGAATGAATGTTTCTTTGGTCTTATATAATTGTGTCATTTTTGGGAACCAAGGAAGGGAAAAACCATATATTTTTCAGCGAAACAAAAATGAATACATATTTCATATAATAAGTTTTCATTACATTGCAAACATGGGTCTTAATAATAGTGGAAAAAGTCATCGTAGGTACTTTCTTCCATGACATGATAGCAAGCTTGAAGTTCAAACTTTTTTCCATGAACATACTCATATTGAGCTTCGGCCATCTCCCACTGAAAAACAAAGAAAACAATTTCTTTTAAATCGGTTTTACATAAAACAATTGATGGACCAATTATCAACAAACTTACTCTTTGTGCACGAGCCATATTAAGATTGTTTTCCTTTACGGTTTCCATTTCTTCTTTGAAGGCATCCAATTGTTGAAGATCTGCTCGAATCTTTTCTTAATGAGTTTCATCGATCTTCCATTACGATTTCCGTCTAATGCCACAAAAAAAATTCGCACACGATTCCAAAAAGGCTCTGAGGTTTCATCTATGAAAAAGAGTGCATCTTCGTGCCTATTACATCCCCACGGCGTACTAAGATGGGTCCACAAATACGAGTAGGTATTTATGTTGGATACGAATCCCCAACAATTATCCGTTACTTAGAACCTTTGACAGGCGATCTCTTTACCGCTAGATTTGCGGATTGTCACTTTGATGAGACAACCTTCCCATCTTTAGGGGGAGGAATGGAAAAGGACTTCCGAAGGGAACGACAGGAATTGTCGTGGTGTTTTCCCACGTTGTCTCATATTGATCCCCGCACTCCACAATGCGAAAGTGAAGTGAAAAAATTATCGATCTTCAGAATGTGGCAAATTCAATGCCTGATGCATTTACTGATATCGCTAAAGTGACGAGATCACATATACCAGCTGCAAGCGTGCCTGCAAGGTTGGAAATTCCCGACAAGGGAAAAGGTACAATAGATATAGGTACCAAGGCTGCACTTGGTGGAAGTGTAGCTGAGGTCGTGGCCCCCAAAAGAAAGAGGGGGAGACCACTTGGTTCGATCGATACTCAGCCAAGGAAGAAAAGGACGAGTAAGGCATAAACAGATCCATATATCATCAATACAGATAATCCATCTCATGATATTATCTCTGATTACAGATATGTCCATGAATCATTATTGGGGGACGCCCCGAAGTTTGAATTGATTCCAGAGAACAAAGAAATCTCTATGGATTGTGAAAGTTCATGCGTGTTGATGGAAAGATCCTCCACGCATATTGCTCATATATTCGCATATACTGTTGCTCGAGAGATTATAGAGAACGATGATATCGAACCACGCTCTATTGCAGAATGCAAAAAGAGAGCATATTTGCCTCAATGGAGAGATGCAATCCGTGCTGAATTAAATTAACTGGCAAAAAGACAGGTATTTGGTGCGGTAGTGCTAACCCCACCAGGTGTAAAGCCTGTAGGACATAAATGGGTATTTGTTAGAAAGCGTAATGAGAAGAACGAATTATTGTGATATAAGGCTCCCCTTGTGGCGCAAGGTTTCTCACAACGCCCTGGGATTGATTACGAAGAAACATACTCTCCTGTAATGGACGTCATCACGTTCCGTTACTTAGTCATCTTAGTAGCTTCAGAATGACTTGAAATGCAACTTATAGATGTGGTTACCGCATATCTCTATGGGGATCTTGATATAGAGATATTCATGAAAGTTTCAGATGGACTTCCATTGCCCAAATCAAGTAACTCTAAACCACGGAGTGCGTTTGCAATTCAGTTAAAACACTCACTTTACGGATTAAAGCAATCCGGACGGATGTGTATACCCGTCTAAGTGATTATTTGATTTGGAAGGGATATACAAATAATGAATTGTGCCCTTGTGTGTTTATAAAGAAAACAAGTACCGGATTTGCAATTATAGTTGTCTATGTCGACGACATGAACATAGTAGGTACTCTTGATGAAATAAGAGAAACCGCAAGTTATTTGAAATACAAATTTGAGATGAAAGATATTGGGAAAACTCGAATGTGTTTAATACTTGAATTAGAGCATCGAGCTTGTGGAATATTAATCCACCAGTTTGCATATGTACAAAAGATACTCAGGAAATTTAATATGGACAAAGTGCACCCTGCTAGCACTCCCATGGTTGGTCGGACTTTAGATGTACATAAAGATCCATTTCGTCCAAAGGAAGATGGTGAATATATATTGGGAGCTGAATATCCCTATCTAAGTGCAATAGGCGTATTATTGTACTTAACACAATGTACCCGACCAGATATCTCGTTCTCAGTGAACTTGTTAGCTAGATATAGCTCAACGCCAACGCAAAGTCATTGGAATGGTATGAAGAACATCTTTAGATACCTAAAAAGAACCATTGACTTGGGTTTGTTTTATCCCTAAGAAGACGAAAGGAGAGATGCTAATGTAATTGCAACTCCTTACACCAAGACCCCAAATAATGTTTTGGTTGGTTTTGCTGATGCTGGGTACCTCTCAGAACCACACAAAGGTCGATCACAAACTGGATATGTGTTCACTATCGGGAATACAACGATATCCTGGAGATCGACCAAGCAAACCCTTGTGGATACCTCCACGAACCACTCTGAGATCATTGCCCTAAATGAGGCGATTCGTGGGTGTATATGGTTAAGGTCTATCATTACACATATTCGAGGGACATGTGGTTTGATATCTACCACTGAAGAGCCAATTTGCATTTACGAAGATAATGCAGCTTGCATCGAACAGATGAAGTAAGGGTATATCAAGGGTGATAATACGAAACATATATCACCGAAGTTCTTCTACAATCAGCAACAACAATGTCTTCTAAACATTCAGGTCAGTAAAGTAAAATCTGACGAAAATGTGGCAGACTTATTTACTAAGTCATTACCTAAGGCCACATTTGAAAAACATGTGAGAAGTATAGGACTAAAGAGATTATCCGAACTTCCCATGACCCCATATGACTAAAGGAACTGTCCACTACCATGACTGTATTAGACTAAAGAAACTGTCATGCATTAGGGGGAGCACCCTGATGGTATGTTGAACTCTTTTCCTTCACCGCGGTTACTTTTTTCCACTGTGTTTTGTTACTCGGAAAGGTTTTTTAATGAGACAACAACAATACCATAATAAAAATCATGGGGAGATGTCAATATCAGGGGAGCATCTAACGATGCAGTGATGACATCAAAGTGTGTTGTACTCTTTTCCTTCATCGACGTTACTTTTTCCCACATGGTTTTTGTTACTCGACAAAGTTTTTAATGAGACAACAAAAACCCTATAGATGCAACTTTGGTTGAGGTTATTCTTCTTCTTACAAGTGTTCGGGTTTTTGTGTGAAATATTTTTCCTGATACATTTATACAAATAGAGAAGAGTTCTGACAAGCGACGCCATTTCAGAAGCTCAAGTGTCTTTCTCCTTTGACCAGTTTTTCATCAACATACGTTTTCTGGAAAGGTTTTTGCAAAAAAATTAGTTTATAATGGTGGTCATCCAAGGGGGAGTGTTGTAGGAATATGTGGGGAAAGGTGTCTGACTACCATGTAGCAAAGTGCATGTGCACCTGCCCTCTTCTCCTAGACACATGTTGTGTTTTCTCTTCCCACTAAACACATGTCATACATTACCCCCAACGCATGTACTAATACATGCATTTAGTGTTATGTATTTAAAGTGTACAAGATAAAGGAAATAAATGAGAAACTCTCTGATTCTTCTTCTTCTCTACTTTTGTTTCTATTATGTTTGTCTCCCATTCACAATAAACTTAAACAACACACTTATTTTTAAATTTTAAATTTGGTATATTTGATATATTAATAACTAATTAATTTATCAATAAATTAATTGATAGAATTTAGTAATTTCAAGACTATTAATTTATCGAAGTTTTACCGTAATTAGGAAGAGGAGAAAAACTCGGGTTGATGGGCGGAATTCTGAATAGGGCCTCTTACCCAGAAAACACTCAGGAAACTCATCCATATCCGAATGTGAAAACTACATACAAACCCAGTCTTCAGATTTTTCCAGTGTGAAACCCATGCCTAGAAAAGTTCACGGGCGCACCTCTTTTATTGGTGACAATTTCTCCCAAACCCATAATTATTGAAATTTCCGTTTATCCGTGATTTTCTTTGTCTGAGTTTTCTTTTTCTTTTTCTCTCTAAATTGATCCCTGAATATACAGATAATTAGTTTATAGATTTGAATTACAATCATGACTCTATTTGTTCAATACTGAAAATGGGTTGGAACAGGATTTGGTGAAGATTGATGGAAATTCAGGTTGTTGGTTGTTAAATCGAAGATGGGTTTGATGTGAAGATGGGTTTGAATTGAATTTGAACCAGAAATTGAAAGCACTGATGATGTCTCCATTAACATCTCGTATCGAAACAGGGAAATTATGGTTTGGTGAGGAGAAGATACTGAGTTGGTAATGGTTCTTGTGGATGTTAATGTGAGTCTAGGTTCGGGATTGAAGAAGATGAAGCTTAGGTTTAACTCAAATCTGAACTTGCATTAATATAGTTTCATGTTAGAGTTGATTCAGGGAATTACAAGCTAAAACGGTGAGAGATGTAGGAACAGAAAGTGGATCTGGTGTTGCTTAATAGAGAAATCTTATATAGTTGATTTGAGAAGAAGATGGGTATGTTGTGAAACTAGATCTTGTGCCGTCAAGAAGGGATTGGTGATGATTCTGTTGATGGTTGAGTTCAGCTGAGAAGAACAAGGGATCAAGGAAGTAAAGAGTTTCATATGGAGTTTGTTGGTGCTGCAATATTTGGTGGTGTATGAAGATGATTAATCTAACAATTAGGGGTCTTTTCATTTCCTCGTCCTGACTTGATCAGCATTCAGTTTTTTTTATTCCTATCTGTAGTCAGAAATGTATCTGGATGATTTTGATACCTTAGAGCAACTGCAGTGGTGCGAGTATAACCAAAGACCAAAGAGGAAAAAAAAGATCAAATTTTGGGTTTAATCTGGTGTGTGACCCTACGGTGGAAAAACTAAATTTGGTCAGAGGGACATTATACCAACGCCTGGTGTGGGGCGTAGAATATATCAACGCCTGGTGTGGGGCGTAGAGTATACGTTCGCCCGAAGGAGAAAAAAAAAATAAAAAGAAAAAAGAAAAAAAGTGGGGCGGAGGTATTATGCCCGCCCCATGAATTTGAATTTTGTAAAGAGTGGGGCGGAGGTATTAAGCCCGCCCCACACAAAAGATTAAAAAAAAAAAAGACGGGCGGACATTATACCAACGCCTGGTGTGGGGCGTAGAATATATCAACGCCTGGTGTGGGGCGTAGAGTATACGTCCGTCTGGTTATGGGGCGTGGACTATATAAACGCCCGACTATATTTGGGTTTGGTCTTGGTCGCAGACCAAATTTGGTCTGGATTTTAGTCTTTGATCAAATTTTGATTGATGGTCCGTCCCACTACGCCTATCAACTGGACACTATATTTGGGTTTAGTCGTCCATTGTGGACGCTCTTACTAGCTTACTGGCTTATTTTTCCAAAGGTAGCTTTGTCGTCACGTTCATTCCAAGTTCTGTCGCTTTTTTCCTTTTTCTTCCTTTTAGTTCTGTTGACCTAACACTGTAGTGAAAGCTTGTCATTCAAACTTTAGTTTTATTAACTACCTTGCTTGGTTGGGTGCATGTCACTTGCACGTTAATTGTTTGTATATGTAATATGGTAACCATCTGGATATCCTAAATCTGGTGAACTCCTTTGTGGATTTGACGGTCGGAAGGTCAACGACTTGCCATTTCACTATGCACAAGATGTGCGTGTGGCGTGCATTCATAAGGAAATGGAGCTCTGAATAGGGATGCAACTACGGAATTGGTTGCATAATATGTTATGCATCTATAAAATTTGTTGTATAGAAGATGGTTGCATAACACGTTATGCAGCAACAT
This sequence comes from Papaver somniferum, assembly GCF_003573695.1. NCBI lineage: Eukaryota > Viridiplantae > Streptophyta > Magnoliopsida > Ranunculales > Papaveraceae > Papaver > Papaver somniferum. The sequence continues at coordinate 10,287,829 of NC_039368.1, read as the reverse complement.
TTTTGTTAGTATTGAAACCAACAAAAAAAAGACTGCATAACTTGTCATGCACCTATAATAATATATGCATAACATGTTATGCAGTCGAGAAAATGGATGCATAAAGCATTATGCAACCATATTTTTGTAAGTACTGAACTAAAAAAATTGATGCATAGTCTTTTATGCATTCAAGGAAATGGATGCATAACATGTTATGCATAAATTAATAGATGCATGAACCAAAATATGGTTGCATAACATCTTATGCATCTTTTGTTGTGTTTGCATAATGTGTTATGCATCGTTTTTGGTAGCTGCATAATGGTTATGTACCAAATTTTTGAAAATTTTGCTTTAAAGAACAATAGCCTCCGATTTTTTTCGCAAAAACTTAAATTTTATATTGTTGTTTGTACTCGTTGTGTAGTTCTCTTAAAGAGCTTCCCAATGGTATAAAATTTAGAAAATTCCAAAGCGCGGTTTTTTAGATATGTTATATCCAAGTTGTGTTGCCAATTATATCCCTGAAAAATTAGGATGCATGACCCGTTATGCAAAATTTTTTTAAGATTTCATATAATTATGGGTGCCACAGAAACTAAAATTAATCTTGGACATGACAATAAGAATATTATTTTATTTAGGCCTGCGCCTAATTTCCCGATCGGAATCGTGACCATCCAAAACAGGCCCGTCACCGTATCTCTATTAGAACTTAAATCTATTGAGCTGGGCCCATAAAGGAAATCTAGGAATCCATCATTCTGGTTGTTTTCAAAATAGCCAGACGACACGGATGCCCAAACTTTGTACTTAGCCTCCCAACTTTGGGATTGATCTTCTGATTCCGGTCCATTGTCATAGATGTCTTCTAGGGGTAGGTTTTTGCTTATTGCACACAAATCTTGAGTATGACCTAACCTATTGCAATGGTTAGAAACACGGTTTGGCAGATTCATGTACATGAAAATGTAGTTGATTCATGATTTGAGCCAACCTTCACCCTAACAGAGTGCCTAAGTTGTCTTTCTATGTTTATCTTTACCTTCACCATTACGGCTTAGGGGGACACCATTCATAGGATAAAGTTAAGAAACTCTGCCTAGTTTAGAACCTATTTGTGCTATGATACAATGATGGTAATGAAAACTTTGAAGGTTCAAAAGTTGAACCCAAACAGAAATATATTTTAAACATTTTTTTGTCATACTGTTATTCCGGGGTCCAAGAAGATAACGTGAAAGCATCACCAAAAACCTGCCATGGACTCTTAACTAGAACCGCAGCTATATGATGAGGATTATCAAACTATATAAGGAAATATTTCTCCTCATGTTTGGATATGGTAACCTTAACATGAGAACGTACCCATCTATATTTTAACCCCTTTTTTAGATTTTTAATGTCAAAACTAGATGTAGAAAAAGCTCTCCCTATCAAGGAGTTTTCGCAATTTAAGCTCTAGAGGAACCAAAACCGATGGAGGAGGTTCTCTAGTTGATGCTCTAGCAATGATTGATGAAACAATGACAGCACTAGAAGTTGCATTAAGTTGGTTTTGTGGATTCATTTTCAGATATGAATGCTAAAAGAAAGGCAGGTAGAGAAGTAAAGATAACAATAGAAAGGAATGCAACGACAAACAACAGAGACCACAATCATAAAGACTCTTCTGCCTAAACAACTAGAAAAAGGCACTGGAAGTAAAAGCTTCTAACATGGATATATAAGCTTTCTCCGTTCTTATAAATAGCTGTTTCATGTATTAAAACTCAATAAACTATCGTTTATAGGGTTTTACTCCCCTGAATCTAGACATGGCTCTCTCTTGCTAGGAGCAAGGCTTGAAATGGGTATAGGTATGGGTTGATTTCTTGAGGTGTCTAAATTTACCACTCCTCTTATAGTCTCGTTAGATCCTAACTAAAATTAAAATGAGACCAGACTAAAAAGTGCAAGCCGGGTATTTAAAACACGAGGTCAATCAAATTTATTTGATTTATATATTTTAGATTATTGAATTTGAATTTGAAAAAAAAAAAAAAAAACAAGTTACCGTTGCTAGAATACTGTTTGGAAATGTTTGTAAACAGTTATCAGTTTCAAAAACAAACACCGGAACGGCGTTGCCGTTGAAATTTTGAAAACTCATTGATAAACTGTTAGGTGATCAGAATCATCTTTATTCAGCCATCAATTTGAAAGTGGAAAAATTGTACCACTGTTAATATGATTTCTTCTGACTATTGGTTTTTTCAAGGAAGATGTTCAGAATCATCTATTCTTAAAATTATAAGGTTCATACACCAGACTATTCGAAATTCATAACCCTTTCAGACCCCAATCCATGGGAGGTAGTTTTTTTTTTTAAAAAAACTATCAGGCCTCCAAAACCTGGAAATCTAAATTGAAAACTATCCGAAATCAGAGCCGAGATGCAAAAAGCCTGGAAATCTAGCTAATGAAATGATATATTTCTTGTAAGCCTTGAAAAAGAAATTGAAAGATAGCAAAAAAAACCGTGAGGAGAGAAAGAGAAAAGAGAGGAGGAGAAAGATGAGCAGAAAACGACTTTTTGTGAGATTAAATGGCCTTGGTGTAGAGATTACTTCTCGAGAATTATGATTGGTTCTGGACCGGTGATACTAATTGGTGGACTTGGGATGTGAGTGTTCTCAGCCTCAGGTAGTAGTTAGAATGGTGGCAATGGGAAGGGGAAAAAAAGATGGGTCCGATTTGCTTGGGTAAGCAAAGCTACTTGAGGGAAGAAACGGAAAAGTGCCCCAAGGCTTTGACAATCAACAAGTCACATATGGGGGAGATATGCTGCACAGCGTCATGATTTGGGTCCTATACTGGCCAAACAAATGGAGAAGACTGAGGCTTGGTGATGCCATCACTAATCAACAACAGCAAAAGAATCCGCAGAAACAAAGTTGCAAGAAGGATATTCAGTGAACTGGCACCGCCCCAAGATAAAGCTGAGTTTATAACCTCCGTGTTCTCACAACCAAGCACATCTAAGACGAGAGGCCGGAACCTAAAACAGGTAACCAACCAGCTGGCCCAAGCAGAGCTATAATTCACATGCCCTAGATCTACTAATAAATGCCTAAATCATTGCAAACTCTGAAGTCTGACTAAAAAGAAGCCTTGTAAACACATCATTTCTCCTCATTATACTTGTGATGGTATAACATTCAATTTCACTTAACCATTTCTCCTGAGTATACTTGTGATACACCAGGTCAGAATACTGATTACTGAACTCACTTGGCCTGGAACTATTTCATGCCCTGCATCAAAAGCTACTTGTCCATATTCAGCTCCCAACATGGAAAACAAAAATATCTAATGTTAGGCCTCTGACAAGAAAATATGGGGACACATAGGACCATGGATTGGGTGTTAAACCAAAAACTACCTATTTTTGCAGAATAAAATGTTTTTACACCTAACTAGACAACTGTAATGCTCTTGATCCATTTACAAACAACTCTAAAACATGGTACAATCTAATAAAACCAGCATTCCGTAAACCAATGATTCATTCCACACATCTAAAACAGCATGGATTGGCATAATACAAACACCAACATATCATGGTTAAACAAGAACATAGTGAACCCCTAAATTCCAATTTTGGGTGCAGTTCAACTAGAGAACTCTCATGTTCTCCACTGACAGTTAAGTTAGCATATCAACCCTTCAGAACAAGCCTTAAAACATGATGTAAACTAATAATACCCACAATGAATTGATGAAAACAACATGAAATCGCATAGTGAACAAACATTATGTATAGAAATAAAAACAAACTCTGTAGTATATTTAAACAAAGAAGTCATACTGAAATCCTTAATCAAAGTTGCAATACAGCTATGTTTTGAACTAAAATCACCAGAAATCAGTACAACAGAGTTTGAAGAGGACATAAAAAAGAAAAGAGAGCACACTGAGTTCTGCCGAATGAGGAATGTTGAAGCACAACTACTTTCCATAAGGAAACTGCCGAAGAATTTTGAACATCTTCATGCAACTTCACTCTGAAAATCAAGTTAAATGAAATATATGAATAATTGATGATAAGAAGAAAGACCAAGTCTAAGTGAGCTGAGTACGGAAGTCTACATGCTAAATACAAGTCGTTCCTACCTTATACAGTAAGGGAAAATATAAATCATTCGTTCCTTACATAGTAAAGACGAATCAAGGACTAGGTTCATATTTGAGTAGGTGCGCACTCAAGGAAATGATTGCTACTAATTATCGATAAGCAAGGCTGAAAACTACTAACATACCTCCACTCTAATAGCTTCTTTGCTGGCACTACTGGCCGCGCAGTGACTGGCCTCCTCTGGGATCATTGAAATTGAATTTCTCAGCTCACTTGGAGGGGCAAGGAGCCAATCATATCCGGTAATTTTGTAAGCATCCCTGCACAAACAAGAGCTTAGCATACAATACATAAGATAAAAATGACAGAAACCATTGGATTTAATAAACAATGATACAGAATCCGAAACGAATGATGATCAACTGTTTAATTACCTTTTGAACAAGCGTCCTGCAGCCTTGGCAGCTCTACAACAAGAGAATATTAAAGAGGAATCATAGATCATTAACATAATAATCAATAATGTAAATAATTCAAGTATTCAACAAAATCTATAACTATAATAAAATTACCTTTCTCTACGATCTAGTTTTTTTCTAATTAATATGTCTCTAAGTTTTAAGATTATCCCTCCTTTCCTCCTCCTCCTCCTCGGGAGTCAATTCAGGCTCGTCACTAGTACTAGCCATTTGAGGAAATGGAAAGGACATAATACCCTGCTGTAACAATTCAAACAAGTTCACTATCTCTTTGAACACCACTACGAAATGTAAGAAAGAAAATCGCTCAAAATCGAAACAGAGAAACCTAAAATCGAAATGGAAAAACCTAAAATCCAAACAGGAAAAGCCTAAAATCAAAACAAAAAAACTTGAAATCGAAAAGAAAAAGAAGACTATAAAATCGAAACAAAAAAAATAAAACCTAAAAATCGAAGTAAAAACCTAACTTTATGCACATAATAGTTGAGATCGGTCATAATAATTGAAATACTAAACTCATCGAAAATAGAGAACATTGAAATTACCTGTTGGTGGTTGCGACGGTGGTGGTACAATTGTTCGGAGGTAGCTACGGCGGTGGTGGTGTATTATTTGAGGACAGAAGACCGAGAGAGGCTTGAGAGAAATAATGTGAGTTTCCAAGGGTCAGGATTCTTTAAAATAAAAGGACCATCGAACTTAAACCGAGTCCTATAGTATAGGATCTCTTTTGCCACCAAAACGGACAATAAAATAGCCAAATCTGTAAGAGTTGGTTTGGTTCGAAGGGTCGATAATAATAGAGAAGGTAAAATTTTATAAACTTTCCAAGTCAATAACAAAGAAGTACTTACATGGACATATCTCGTACAATGTCTAGGGAATCTCTTAGGGGAAGAAACATCGTGGTGATCATTCACATTTTATGGACCAAAAATATTATTACGGGTAAATTTTTCATCTATATGTTTATGAAGTCCATATGCTATCCCTCAAATTTGAGGGAGTTGATATGGAGTGGTCCATCCGATCATAGGCTGACCGAAAATATGTTTTTTCAATTCTTTTAATATCATTCGGTGACCAAATGTCTATATACAATAATTTTTTTTTCTCCATCGCGAATGCAGTTTTATATTTTTTGAATTGATTTTATTAGGAACAGATACTTTAGTTCATAACGTATACCCACGGTTTGTTACAAATAGCAACAATACTTTAAGCATTGCAAAAAAAAAATTTATTTGATGCAAACAGTGAATTATTATTAATTGTGGAATGTAATATTGTCTGACACAAGCAAACGTTTAACTACTTGAGGGGGACTATCAAGCCAGACCTGAGTTATACTAGACTTTCTGCTGAACTTTGCCAGTTCATCTGCAGGTTTATTGCACTTCCTAGGAATAAAAGGACACTTCCCATTTGGAAACATCACCGTAATATGAATAACATCCTGCAGAAGGCTTTCGTTTTCCCAAGCTATAACAGGTGATGCATTGTTGATGAAGCTTTCAATATTATTCAAGTCTGTCTCAAACATTGCGTGTGAGATTTGTAATTCCATGCACCAAGCCATAGCTTCATGGACAGCTAAGCATTCTGCTCTTTCCGAATCTGCTACTCCTGTATAGTATTTTACGCGACATCCTTTCCATTTTCCAGCAAAATCACGTAAAATCACACCAATACCTGTTAGCCCAGTATTTTCATCATAAGAGGCATCACAATTAACTGTAAGATATGGACAATCATAGGGTTTCCATATTGCAATTGAAGGTGAGGGAACTGAAGTGGTATGACTGCAACGGTTTGCTTTGTCAGATAGTGAAGATAAGTAATATGCAAAGTTAAGAGCATTCCTAGCTGTGCCGTTAGGGTTAGCCTTCTTATTTTGAAAGATAGCCTCACATCTTTCATTCCATATGTTCCATGCAACCACCATGCCCAGATTGAGCCAATTGTTTTGACTTTGCTGTTGAGATGAAAATGTAATCCAATCTTCTAGCACCTCAACAATATTATTCAATCTTCCTGTTAGAGCTTGACTTCCTCCTGGAATTAATGACAAAAACAACATCCTGATTGTCATTTCAGTTGAAATCAACAAGAGTCTCAAAAAAATCCACAAAAATAAAAAAAATTAAAAAAGTTGTTGTTGTTACTTATCTCAGTTCTTCTTTTCCTCCTTGGAGCCCAATCAAGAGGAGTCTTACAAGTCACCACTTCGCCACCGGATTTACTTTCCTCATCAGCAGCCATAATCTCAATCTTTAAGATTTTATCTGAAAAATTACTATCATTTAATGCAAACCCGAAATCACCATCAGGTTTACTGAGATTGATACCTGCTGATGAATGCATTGTTGAGCATTAACCTCTGAAATTTTTTCCAAGTGTTCCAAATGAATACTAAGCTCGACTACTTTAGTATGTCACAATTTTACGTGTAATGGAAGAAAAGTGTAGAGATATCACTGTCTGGATTACTATAACATTGGTATGTCAAGGAACTCTTAACTCACTTGTGTATCTCTCTCCCTCTCTTTATAAGGAATTGACTCCATGGTAAAAAAAAAAATTCAGCTAAGTAAAGCTTGATGTGGTCTGATACCCACCTTCTTCTTTTATTGGTTTTGAAAGAAACTTTTGGTTTGGAGATAAGCTTGAGATTTGAAATTCCAGACACATGTAGTGTTTGATCTTTCACCTGAAATGTCAAGTAGGGTGATGTTGTCATCTTTACAGAGAAAGGGGGACCTTGCTACAGCGAGGACAGCAGGGCTTGTCCAATCTTGGGACACGATGTGGCACAATCTTAATGGTGTAGAGGAGAATGATTCTAATATTGAGATTGATAATGGGGTGAAGATGAGAATGATCAAAGGTCTGGATTAATTTTCCTAGATCTGGATTAATAGGGGTAAAAGTGGTAAAAAACTAAAAGCATGGTCATTTCTTTGTCTGTTCGATGGATTACCGAGATTTGATTGATGCATTCCATTTCCAACCGTCGAAAATTGGCACCATCTGTTCCCGGGGAGTAAACTAGTTGCCCAGGCATTCCCGGTTGCTCCATTTTTTGTTTTTTGCCCCACTACTTTAAGACTAATTTCACCCAAACTCATCTTCACCAACCAAAATGGAAAAACATCCAACTGATATTTGGATTGCTGTTAAAGTCACATACTGTTACTCATAGTTGCAAAACTTTAGTTCATGTAAGTATACATGTTCTACGAAACACTTTGAATACACCGAATTGGAAATATTATTATATCTTTTCCGGAATTAAAAAAAAAGTAGAAAATTATCAATTATGTATTCTCTTTCTTCAAAGTTTGGAAAAATATATTTTTGGGACAACTTCCATAATCGGTAGATAACTAATTTTCCACACTAACGATTATGAAGGTAGAAATTATAAATTTGGGAAATTTGGAAAAAAAATTTTTTGAGGCTATGATGATTTTCAAATAGTGATTGTAGTAGTAGTGGTAAAAAGGGGTCTTTTCAGACTTGTGAAGAAAACAATTTTTTTTTTTAGATTTAAATTAAACACACAAATAAATAAAATAGTTCAAACCTTTATAGAAAAACACCAAGACTTGGATTCCACCATTGACCCATTATTTGATAAATTCTAATAATTAATATTCATGCAATTTTTCTTTTAGAGTGATTCTAATATTATGCCTTTTGTAGATTTTTGAAGTAATAAATGTAAACACCAAGCATGAAACATCAAGAGTCTTAAACTAAGCATGCTCCATCAAAATGAATCACAATTATTCAATAAAAATCAATTTTTCAATTAAAATTCCATGCAAATAATCATGTAATAATATTGCAAATAAATAATAAAGTTAGAATTATACCATAAATAAGGACCAATGGCTTCCTCCGTCGCCTTGGCTAATGGGTTTAGCTCCTCATCCCAAAAACATGATCATAAGATGTATTCATGGCTTAATAGGTGTTTTTATTGATGATTATATGATGAAATAGGAATTAGCAACGCTGTAAAAGTGTTACAGCGTCACTGTTACAAAGAGGTAAGTGCTGAAAATTAAACGATACTTTTCTGTTGCTGTAAAACAACGACACCCCGCTGCTGCTGTTGACGCTGCAGAAAATAAGACTGCTCTGAGCAGTCTGTTCTTCGTGTTCTTCAGAAGCTTTAATGGCAGCAGCAGCAGCAGCAATAACTCTCTGTAATCGCTTCTCCTCGGCTCTCCTGGACTCTAAACTCTCTCCTCAGGGTTTCTAACCCCTTTAATGACTTGAAACAACTCTTATATATCCCACAGACCCCAAATATCTCGTATAAATTCCGACTTTTTCTTTCTTTTTCTTCTCTGCGCTGTTGAGAGAATAATCGCTTCTGTTGAGCTTTTTCACGTTCTGTTAGCTATAAAATAGCTACCAAACTCTTTCCTAGACTTGAATAAGACCATGTACATGTTAATCCAGCGTCAAAGTCCTCCAGAAATCTCTCAAAAATCTCCTGAACTCGAAACAGAACACGTCTCTCTGTTGAGACTTTGAAACTCTCTCTCGGCCATTCCAGCCCAATTGGTTGGGTCCAATTGATTGTATCAGGCCTGTTTAGTCATTCAGAGTCCATACGTACCAAATACATCAATTGAATCTCTTAAAATCACGTCCAAAATTCGATCTTCAAATCTGCCAGACGCTGCATGCATTTTCCCGCCAAAATTTGCTTTTAAATTTGAGAAGTTGACCTCCCCTTATCTGTGGCTGGTCTCCCTTTAGCAGATGCCTGGAAATGGGTCACCCCTTAGTAATTAGGTTACCCCTTATCCAAAATCAAGGGTCCGTATAGCAAGTGTCCTCTGGGGCATTTTCCGCACTTTTTTCGGGGTTCCTCCGGGGTATTTCTGGGATACTTCCGGTACACTTCTGAGGCGCTTCTGGTACGTTATCAACGGAGGTCCAAATGCCACATTTTTAGCCAAATTCGCCGCAAGAGATTATTTTCCAAAAACACCTACAAATACATAAAATAACCAAATAAGTACAATATCGAGTACTAACAATATATACAAATGAGCTATATTAGACACATAAATGCGTCTATCAAATACCCCCAAACTTATTATTTGCTAGTCCCGAGCAAATCAAAACTACGAAATAAAATCCTAACTCACTGTCGCAGGCATCGTCGATTGCATTTAGCGTATGCAATAAGCCTTTAAACCCCTAGGTGGCCCTAGTGGCCGAGTTATAGTCTCGGGAGGGCTTACCAGAGATATACCCACAAAACCTGTACTCCAGAGCTTAGCTATCTACGCAGAACCTTGGAAGGCACTAAAGAATCTCCTTGGTTGGCATACTTATTGACTACAGGAAGAAGTACCCTGATGCGAAATTCCAATTGCTGTACACGAGTTTGCACTCAAGCATACTAAAATTCATATAAAGTGACAGAGCTCTACTCAGATAGTTGCACTATGGACATCATATTCGGAGTCAAAACTAATCACATGGATAGATCAAGAAGATTGATATAGAAAACATAGATGGTTTTGATGTTTACTAAGTGAACGACGTTTCCCATATCTGTCTGAAGGCCTCCGCCAAAATGAACCTATCCTAATGGATTGAGATACTAGTCTGACTAATATCAACACACTGGCATATACAAGGGTACTAGTGGTCGATAACCTAACTCTAGGTCAACACAACTGGCATATACAAGGGTACCAGTGGTCGACTTTATTGAATTTATTCCTTTTGGTCAAATGGTCTGGTCTCAATTTTTTTTTTCATGGTATCTCAATCACTCTAATTCACCCTAGCATTGGTAACAACTTGAATCGTGGGCCCCACCTATCACTTAGAGAAACATAGTTTAAAAACAAAATAAAAATAGAAGTGAAAAGGACTCAACGAGATATGGTGCAACTATCATGTTATTTCTAACACCTGAGCTCTGTGCTTTTATGAATAGACTCTTTAGATGTTTCCATCTATTCAGATTGGTTCCTCAACTCCTACAACCAAAATGCTTCCATCCACTTAGATTGGTTAGTGTCATCCTAAATACGCATAAATTTCTAGGCTCTGGAGTTTATTTATTGCAACTAAAAAGTTTCTCCCATACCCCCAAACTTAAATCTAACATTGTCCTCAATGTTCTAAAGATGAAATTAAAAGCATGAACAAGGAGAAACGGTTACTATTGAAGCAAAAGAGTTAAGGAAGGATATTACCGTGTTGCATGAGATTGGGTTACCTTCCAAGAAGTGCTAAGTTTAAAGTCTTCAGCCAGACATCAAATATCTCAAAAAGGATCTTCACCTTCCAAAGTCATATACCAATAGCCGAAAAAGTTGTGGGTCCATAATACCAAATAGAGCTAACACCAATATGAGACAACTGCACTGGCTCAGAAAAATGAACAGAAGGAGCACATCCTCATCTAAGGTTTCTTGCAAGACAACCGGATCTATCCAGAGCCTCCAGTTGGGCTTCATAAGAGTGTCTTGAAAAATAGATTCATCCGAAAAACGGGTTTCTAATATATGGATTTCCTCCTGAACAGTATCAGGCGGATCAGGTTGTGGAGTCTGAATAGACTCAAGCGATACCTCAGATGCACTAGGCTTGAGTCCCAAGTTAGGTACTTCTACTGGGGATAATTGACAATCTCTACCCCCAAATTTAGGGTTTTGGGTGTCCCTAGATAAACTAGTCACAATATTCCTAATTTCTAGACCATCCGGTTCCTGAAAAAGGTCAATTGCTTTCTCTGAGTTATAATCAGGTGGTTCATCCTCTAAATTCTTTTGAGGTATACTAGCTATAGGACTTATATGTTTCATATCCTCTATGGTCATCCCTAGAGTTTCCTTATTGTGTTGAAGCACGGTTACTGGCCTAATCTCATGATCACCATCCAAATCGGAAGTTATAGGCAAAATCTCAGATGGGCCTACAAATGCATGATTGGGGTCCAACTTAGGAGGATCTTTAGGCTCTTCGAAATAAGGGCTTAAGGTAGATTCGGTAGCTAGTAATGGTTCAAACCTAGATTTCCATCTATCGGTATCTAACATAGGAATAGAATCCAACAGAGCATTTACTTGTTCAATGTTGCTATCATCGTCGAAATCCATGCTAAAACGGGCTAGACAACTCTCTAATGGATCTTCCGATTCGGTGTTTGGTACAGACTTCGGAACTAAGGTTCCTATCATGTTGACCTCTTCAATGCATGTGTCATCTAGCTCAGAGGGTAGCTTACTAATATTAAAAATGTTCAGCTCAATAGTCATATTACCAAAAGACAAATTCATAATACCATTTCGACAGTTAATGATCGCATTGGATGTAGCTAAAAACGGGCGACCTAAAATCACTGGTATTTGGTTCTCTGGGTCAGGGACAGGTTGGGTATCTAAGATAACAAAATCCACTGGATAAATAAACTTGTCAACCTCTATGAGAACATCCTCGATCACACCACGAGGAACTTTAACGGACCTATCAGCTAACTGAAGTGTTATCTGGGTAGGTTTCATCTCACCAAGTCCTAGCTTAAGGTACACATGATATGGAAGTAAATTTACACTGGCTCCTAAGTCAAGCAAAGCTTTCTCAACACGGTACTTACCTATTGTACAAGCAATGGTAGGGGACCCTGGGTCTTTATACTTAGGAGTAGTGGTATTCTGAATAATAGAACTCACATGACTAGCTATGAAGGCTTTCTTCTGCACACTGAGCTTACGCTTTCGCGTACACAAGTCCTTAAGGAACTTGGCATAAGAGGGAATCTGCCTAATTGCATCTAATAATGGAAGGTTGATATTAACCTGCTTAAAAACCTCCAATATATCATTAAAGTTGGACTCCCTCTTAGTCGGAACTAGCAGCTGTGGGAATGGGGCTCTGGGAACAAAGTGAGGCTCAACAGGACCCTCATTGGTCTCTTTGGAGACTCTATCAGTCTCCTCATTTTCTGGCTCAGCAGGGTGAACTACAGCATGTTCACTATCAGGCATGGCGACCTTGTTGTCAACTTTCTTTCCACTCCTTAGGGTTGTGACAACATTCACATGATTGTACGATTTCTCTCCTTTTGGGTTGGGATCAGTACGACTAGGGAACCTTCCATCTTCTCTCTCACTTATGAACTTAGCTATTTGTCCTACTTGAAGTTCTAATTTGGCAAGACTCTGGGAATTATTCTTCAATTCTTGCCTAGTTTCTTGTTGAAAGCTCATGTGGTTCTTTGTTAGCATTTCATGGTTATTTGCTAACATAGTGAGAGTATCCTCTAAGGTAGAGATCTTTTTCTCGGAAGTGTTCTGAAACTGGGTTTGACATGAAGAGTTCTTAAAACCAAAACCTGGGGGAGGCTGAGAATTGCTAGACTGGCCTTGACTCTGGCCTTTAGACCAAGAGAAATTAGGATGGTTTCTCCAACCAGGGTTGTAGGTTTCTGAGTATGGGTCAAACTTCTGACGGTTCTCAAACCTAGAGTTGTTATAGACAGCATGGGCTTGCTCTTCACTAACCTGACCTTCCCAAAACGAATTATCGGGCTCTATTCCACAACTAGAGACTTGAGAGGCTCTATTAGGTTCAACAAGGGACCTATTTTTAGTCTGACCCATTTCTAAAGCTTCTAACCTTCTGGATAAAGCAGCAAACTTAGCATCTGACGCAAAACTCGTATCTACCATATTGGTGCTACTTCTATTGACCAAGAGTCTTTTAGGGGGTTCAACACAAGATTCCCACTGTTGGGATTTTTCAGCGATAGCTCCTAAGAAGGCAAAAGCATCATCAGCATTTTTACTAGTGAACTCACCAGCGCACATAGACTCAACCATGGCTTTGGTCGAATAGTCTAAACCATCATAAATAATCTGTACAAGTTTCATATTATCAAATCCATGGTGAGGACACTGAGATAGGAGATCATTGAATCGCTCTAAAAACCTATAAAGAGACTCTCCCTCTTGTTGAACACTAGCACTAATTTTCTGCCTAACAGCTGCAGTTTTATGCTTAGGGTAGAATTTCATATAGAAGGCAGCGATAAGTTCCTGCCATGTTTCTATGGATTCAGACGGTAGGTTGTTAAGCCAGGTCTTGGCTTTATCTCTCAAAGAAAAGGGAAACATCTTAAGTTTCAAGACTTCATCAGTAAGGTCTTTTATTCTAATTGTCCCACAGATTTCCTCAAAGTCCCTAATATGGAAATAAGGGTTCTCATCATCTTTTCCTAAGAATATAGGGATCATCTGAAGAATACTAGGTTTTATCTCGAAATTAGCTGTAGTGGCTGGCAATTTAATGCATGAAGCTCGGTTGGTCCTAGTTGGGAACATGTAATCTTTCAAAGTTGCCATCGTTGGCACAACTGGAGTACTAGGGGTACTTTTGTCACTCAGAGATAAATTCTCAAAACTGAAGTTTCCAAAAACAGGGCTTTCCAAAGAAGAGTCTTCGAGCTCCCTGCTTAAATCAGAAGAACTACTAGGTTTTTCGCTAATCAATCGACCTAGAGTATCTCTTTTTCAAGCCCTATTAACAAAATCGGGCATACACTAAAAAGAATTCAAAAAGAAATAAAAATCCTAACAGGAAGGTTCTAGCAAACACACAGCAGGCTGACTCGACTTTACCACAGCAAACCTAAAGATTTCTAGCAAACAACAAGCATGATGGCTCCACTTAGATTGTTTCTAGACCAGCTTCTAATCCTTCGAAAGGGAATTCGTTACAATTTAAGCAAACCCCTCTGGAATCAATCCGAGTTAAAGCAAGTTGAATCGAGGCGAGGGAAGCTCAGTGGAGCTTTGATACCCAAAACCTCACCGATCCAATGCGGCGCAGTCACGCATTCAACTCGCAGTAACCGTCAAGAACTTCAAAGTGTGCTTAAAAGAGTAACCAATATTTTTCGAATGATTGTCCTGTTAAGCTCGATACCCTATAGGTCTCTTTCTAGTCCAAATTTTAGGCTTAGGTTCGCTTTAGGTTTCGTTTTCCTAAGGCGGGCAAGAAGGAAACGGTGATGAAATCCGAACCCTTATCTTATATGGTCCAGTCCTTGCCCTTTACTAGGAATATAAAAACAGTCCGGTTCGTCCTCAAACAATTAGCACCTTAAGGAGTCCAGTAACCCGCTTGCAGGAGATTCGCGGGTGTTTAGAATTTTACCTCCCGTACCAGACGGGCGAAGAACCGCTGAAGTCGACTCGGGCCACGACTCCTATGCCGTGTGCGAACCCGAGGGGCCGAGACGATATCGTAATCGTCGTCCTTCCCTGCAAACAGTTTATATTTAAGGGTACCCTTCCGTAGGGTTAAAAAATAAAAATAAAAATGTCCCAAAATTAATGTCCAAAGTCCATAAAAAAAATACAAAAGAAAAGAAAGTCTAATAAAAAAAATTACAACAAAAAAAAAAATGTCTCTCTTTTTATCAAAATAAATAAATAAAATTCTTCTTCTTTCGCTCCTTTAGCTTTGCTTTTCGCTCCCAAACTTTAAGTAAATCACCACAAGCTTTGGCAAAATTGTCTTTCGCTCCAACTTTCAAAAATCTGCAAGGAAACAAAAAAAACCAAAAACGTAAAGAAGAACAAAAATAATAAAAATCTAAAAAAAAATGCTAACTAAACACGGGTCCGCGTCGGCGGCGCCAAAAATTTGATGATTTTCAAATAGTGATTGTAGTAGTAGTGGTAAAAAGGGGTCTTTTCAGACTTGTGAAGAAAACAATTTTTTTTTTTTAGATTTAAATTAAACACACAAATAAATAAAATAGTTCAAACCTTTAGAGAAAAACACCAAGACTTGGATTCCACCATTGACCCATTATTTGATAAATTCTAATAATTAATATTCATGCAATTTTTCTTTTAGAGTGATTCTAATATTATGCCTTTTGTAGATTTTTGAAGTAATAAATGTAAACACCAAGCATGAAACATCAAGAGTCTTAAACTAAGCATGCTCCATCAAAATGAATCACAATTATTCAATAAAAATCAATTTTTCAATTAAAATTCCATGCAAATAATCATGTAATAATATTGCAAATAAATAATAAAGTTAGAATTATACCATAAATAAGGACCAATGGCTTCCTCCGTC